>NW_027072034.1:99343920-99366420 GCF_038088225.1 Cyrtonyx montezumae | reverse complement strand
TATACTTATAAAAGACAATTTGTTGGTATAAAGAGTCATGTAGGAGATGAGAAGTTATAGGCCAAGAATTTAAATAGTGCATCAAAATTGGCATATGGTGGTTTGAGATCACATCAAACATCATCATAGGTTTAGCAAGTCTTAAGCTTTTAGAGGTCTAGATAGGATGTACGGTGAGGCATATGTTACTTCGCTTTCTGGTGTTTGTGACATTTCCATATTTTGGAGCACTGCATCCTGGATGTTTTGCAAGGCAGGCATCTTTTGGGCCAGGCCACTGCTGGAAGGCCCCACTAGCAGCAGTTCATCCCTTCGCTGCGGCAGTGCAAGCAGCTGTAATTACTGGCTGCAGGTGTAAATGCTGGCTCCCTTGGCCTGAGGGAACTGAACCTTGGCCATGATTAAAGGTAGTTAGCTATCCCTAATGACTACAAACATGCGGTGCTGATAATTACTACCACATTTCATTCCACCACCCCTGAGGACTGACCTACTGTGAGCAATAAACTTAGTTGTTGTTGTTTTTTTTCCCCCTAAAGTTTTATGCTTTTTGGAATTCAGTTTTATAATTATTTAAAAATCCCTAACTTTTTTTTTTTAATAAGATTTTTCTAATCTTTCTTGACCTTCTTTGATTCACTGTGACCTATGGGATGAGAAAGAAGGCTGTAAAGGATCTGATAGGAGGCAGAAAGGGCAGGATGCTGGGTAATGATGAAGTCTGACCCAATATGGTGACTTTCCATATTCCAATTTGTGCCAGTCATATCAATTCGTACATTACTTTGATGTTATCAGACCTGTGAAGCTACAGCTAATGTTACTCTTCACATATTAAAGTCAATTACGAGCTTATATACTCTGCTGCTTGATGGCCTAAATGAGCATATTCATGGTATGCACAATAAGAGCCAGTTATTTGATTATAAAGCAAATTAGGATGTTCCTATCGTTAGAATCTGCGGCTGCCTGTACTGAAAAAGCAAGATGTGCCAGTTCCATAAAATGCTTATCTATTAATCAATTGCATTAAAATATAATCCCCTTTGAAGGTATGTGTAAAGGGCAGAGTAGCTGCAGCAGAAGGATTTTTCATTCTGCAGTAGAAAGACTCCAGTCCCCAGATCTGCAGGAACTGGATTCTGGTACTACAACCATCATTTATTTTCCCGGAGGACACATCTATTCAGATGGTCTCACTATGTTATCACTGCTTCTGACTTTTGCTACAGAGGTTGCTGTCTTAAAAACTCACTGAAATCTTTTCTCTCTGCCTTTACAAAAACATAAAGCCCAATTAAGGAAATGCAAACAGGAACTTCTTCTGAGCCTTCAATAACAACGTAACAGATTGCAGAACAAGGAAACAAAGAAGTGAACGTACTCTTAGTCCCTCTGGCAAAAGGAAAAACAAACAAAAACGTGATCTCTTTGGCATTTAAGAAATATCTTCCTATATTGTAACATAAAAGAAAATGTCAATAATGTGGAGGTAGTACTTAAAAAATGAAAAAAATAAAATAAAATAAAAAGAAAAAAAGATACTACAAGATGTTCTAGTTAAAGTCTCTCATAACTGGCTCCAGAGGGGCAGAGTCATCTCTTGACTGCTTCAGCTCTGACCAGGAAGTGA
Source organism: Cyrtonyx montezumae (assembly GCF_038088225.1). Lineage (NCBI taxonomy): Eukaryota > Metazoa > Chordata > Aves > Galliformes > Odontophoridae > Cyrtonyx > Cyrtonyx montezumae. The sequence goes on along the minus strand of NW_027072034.1, from coordinate 99,364,787 downwards.
GGCCTCATATATGGTAGTGAAGCAAAGCTGGAAAAAAAAGGAGTGGAAAGGGGATTTCAAGGTTGAAACATCTATACAGCAGACTCCTTTGGGTCAGGCATAAAGCAGTCAGTCAGGAACTTGTATTTTTGACAGAGTAGAGCTGATTTTGATACTAGGCAACATCCACTACCAGAAGCTGGGGGATGAAAGGATTGACCACAGCCCAGCTGAAAAGGACCTGGGGGTACTGGTGGATGACAAGCTGGGTATGAGCCAGCAACGTGCCTTCACAGCCCAGAAAATTAATCACATCCTGGGCTATATAAAAAGAAGTGTGGCCAGCAGGTCCACGGGGGAGTTCCTGCCCCTCCACTCTGGGCTGGTGGGAACTCAGCTAGAGTACTCAGTACAGAAGAGATGTGGACCTGTTGGAGTGTGTCCAGTGGAGGGCCACAAAAATGATCCCAAGGATGGAACACCTCCCCTGTGAGGACAGGCTGAGAGAGCTGGGGCTGTTCAGCCTGGAGAAGAGAAGGTTGCGAGGTGACCTTTCAGCATTAAAAGGGGAGCTACAGGAAAGAAGGGGACAGACTCTTTAGCAGGGTCTGTGGTGATAGGAGAAGGGAAAATGCTTTCAAGCTTAAAGAGAGTAGGTTTGGGTAAGACATAAGGAAAAAGTATTTTACAGTGAGGGTGATGAGGCACTGGAACAGATTGATGCAGTGGATGCGGTGGATCCCCTGTCCCTGGAGACATTCAAGGCAAGGTTGGACTAGGCCCTGGGCAACCTGATCAAGCTGTGGATGACCCTGTTCATTGCAGGGAAGTTGGACTAGATTACCTTTAAAAATCTCTTTCAACTCTAAGGATTCTGTGATTCTACGATTCTATGTTTTTCTTTGAAAATGTTTTCTTGCACATTATTCTATTTTTGGGGAAGTTATTTTGCTAACAACAAAGGAACTGGGATAGTCCCATATACTTAAGGACAATTCTGGACAATCTAACCCTGGAAAGAGCACTTCCCACAGAAGAGGATTCTGAAGAGTTTGCCTTTCATGGATATTGACTGACATGATTTTGGGAAAACTCATTCACCCCTCAGATGATGATTCCTCCCTAACCTTTCCTCCTTACTCTTTGCCTTCTACCTGAACTATCCTGACTAGGCGCTGAGAAAACCTTGTGTAGCATAGGTCTTCTGCATATGTAAATCCCAATCTCATTTAGCTTAGGTAATTTGTTCAACACAAGACTGATTGTTTTGTCCAGAAACAAGACTAGACTGCACAGTCTGAGTTTTTAAATGTGAAAATTAGGACCTTAAATCTGTGATTTGAGAATGAGTTAGCACAAAGCAGGGAACAATTTGGGTATGTTTGGAGGGTTACTGCCTGAGGGTCAATTGAAACAAGCAGATCTATGGGGCATAGCAACGGATAGGGTAACCAGTTGCAGGTGCAAATATGCCTGGGGCTTGTCTAGCTTATATTAAAATAAAAAGTTTGATAGTGCTGATCATTTCTGTGCCTTTGCATTCAAAACAGCTGCAGGCATTGCCTAAGCATTTCAGTTGCATGCTGGTGGGTTGGCTGGGACCAGGCACCAGGAAGGGTGATAAAAGGTGGAAGGACTCAGAGGTACACAACTCCTTTTTTGAGAAAATAGGTCTGAATGAATATCCAGAGGTCAAAAACAGAATAATTACAAGCCACGGAGTGCACCACTAACAAACCCATGTTTCCTAGCATTTTTTAATTCTTGTAAATCGAATCTTAACGTGCCGTGGTGGCAATGTTTCTGCATGGGCTGACGGAGCCAAAACTGCTCCTGAGGGCACATGTGGGGCGAACAAGGTGCCTACACCTCTGCAGCCCTATTCTGACTACAGTGCCTTACTGTACACATCCTTTTGCTGATGTCTTAAACTAATGGGCTGCCTGTGTTGTCCTGGGGGTAGAGGACTGTGGGACAAAGGCAGGGGGGATTGCTAGGGACAGAAACATCTAGAAATGCTTCAGCAAAGTCTGACAGCTTCGTTTTGGAAGTGCTTATTTTCACTGACTTGCTTGTTTAAAGCATGAGAGGCTCTAAGACTACTAAAAGTCAGATTTCCTATTTTTATCTGATTGTGCTCAATCTTTGTATGTGAGTTCTTGCTGGGCTGCTTTGCTGCTTGTAGAAATAGACCATGCTGCAGTTCACAGATGTGTGTGGATTAGTAATACCTAATGGACTGAAGTCTAATTGGAGGGGGAGAGATGTGCGTAGAGAAGAGAAGCAAGCCTCAAGGAAGACTATTTTTCAATGTCTTCAAGAAAGATAAGCAGCCATGATAACTTATCACAGTGAGTTTTCAGCTCCAAAAATCTACATTCAAATTTTGGCTGAGGGGAGGTTAGTTCTCTGAGGCTTGAGCTAGCTTCCAGTTGAGTTTTTCTGAGCCCTTCTGCAGCACGCTGCATGCTTGGACCAGCCAGAAAGCTAAGCCGGGGCTGTGGCGTGCAATTGATGTAGGATGGCAGAGGGCTGCCTTCTGCCATCCATTATTCTTCCCAGAGGTAAAATCATATCTCTGCTGCTGTCAGCAGCAGCACTCTTTTTGATTTTAGTGAAGATGAATCTGATTTATACGGGCCTTGTGTATGATCAGTGGCATGTCCAAAGCAAGCATCTGTAATAGATTTTTGTTCTATCTCTATCTCCCAATGAATAAATTAACTAATTGTGAACAACAACAAAAGAAGAAGTAAACATCAAATTTTGGAGCATCAGTTTGGAGCTGGCAAAAGAATGAGGTGTGGATAAGGTGTGGATTTTACATTGGCTTTTGTGCTTTCAGGGAGATCACATCACCCATAGAAGCAACCTATTCTGCTATGTGTTGGGCAGTACCATGCTAACAGAACTGACTGGTCTGCTGGTGAAAGGCACAGCTGGGCAAGAGAGCAGCTGAAGCAGAAATACTCACTGTAGTGGCTGCTGTTGTGTTCTCTGACAGAGCCAAAATACACTTCTTCACAGTGCTCCCTGTGCATTGCAGGTTGAGTAGAGAGAACCCACTAAGGATGTCGTGAGAGCTCATACACTTGCAGATCTGCTTGGTTTTATCTTTGCCTTGGGAGGGTAAGAAAAGACAGCATTAGGAGGTCTGAAGGAATCATCTCTTTATACGTCAGATGCAGCATTTTCTTCTTCTGTGAGTTTAGCCTCAAGGATCTTATTAGCTCTCCCTTTCAGATCTTTCAGTTCACATCTCATCTGCCTCTGCTTTGTGTAATCAACCAATTAATACTGGTTTGAGAAGCAGGAAGGGATAATTGGCATCCACTTTGTAAAAGAATAATCGTGAACGTGAAAATAAATTGTATGGATTGTAATTGTTTTCCTTGCCTCTCGTTCTTTTGCACCACATTAGTCCTTGTAGCACCTCAGGGAAGAATATAATGTAAGATGGCCATTCCAGGTCAGGCCAAAGTTCTCATCTAGCCAAGCATCTGTCTTTCACAGGGACTATTAAAAGGTGGTTTGGAACTCTGATAAGGAAAAAAAGGAACTATCCTTTTCCCAGTACTTGAGTCTCCAGCAATTAGTGTTTTGGAGAATTCCTAAGCCAGAGTTTGTACGTACACTGCAGTCCTCTTGTTTAGGTATTTTATATGCTTAGCTGGCTGTGTTGCAAAATCCCACAATTACTACCCTCACAGATCCTGTGAGGTAGAAAAGTGGTATATTATCTCCACATTATGGATTTTGAACTGAGGAGCAGAAAGACTTGAAATGCCACCATCTAAAAATAGATTAGAGCTGTTACAGTTCATTAGCACAATAAAAACTTTGGAACAAATTGATACCCAGCCTGTCCTTAAAAATCCAACCTCTCTATAAACTTCCTATTACAATGCTACATGATGAGACAAGGGTGACTGCAGCCCTGAAATTTTATGATAGTTCTGTGTTGCTTCACTTTTCCAGTAAATGCCAGCATGATGATCCTATAGTATGACTTCAGTTATGCAGAGTTGCTTCCAGATGACTTTCAGACTCCAAGACCAGGTACTCTCAATTAAAGAAGGAAAGGTGTATGGATATGTGGGATGCTCATCAGAAATGCGTGGATTGCTTGAAGGGATTTACATGCTGTTGAAAATGTCAATAGCTCATTACACTGTAAGAACACAGTACTAAAATAAATAACTCCTATGTTAGAAGGAGTTCAGTAAGATGGAAAGATGTATACCAGGAGGTCCAAGCTGGCAGTAGGCAGGACACAAAGAGGACTGTTTTAACATTTGGACTCTGTTGCCTTGGTGTGAAAGATATAGAGAACAAAATCCACACGGGGACCCAGGTTTCTGCTACCAGTGCCATACTGTCTAACCATCAAGTGCTTGGCTTCAGTGCTGTTATGTGCCTCCCTTGGTGAGAAGCAGGATTGAGTAGCACTGATGCTACTTTATCTTTTACACAATGACTGTGAGACTGTAGGACCAAATGTGAGGTTGCCATACTAAATTGAAGGCATTTGTTAGTTCAGCATTTATTAACACCATCCCACCTTGCTTTATCTTCTCTTTTTTTCCTTTTTTTTTTTTAATGAATATGTACTTACTGTCAAAAGGCTACTGTACAATGTTTGTTAAAATGTTCTGCTTCAACAGGAAGTATAAAAATGCTTTCATAAACTATTATTGTTGTTGCTCACAGCTCTCGTGTTTGGCTAACCGTAAGACATCTGGTTCGGATACCTGGATATTACTGAAATCATAAAATGTTAATAAACTATCAAGTAAGCATTTTGAAGTACCTTAAAGTTCTTACTTATGTAGAAGTTAAAAGGACCATAATCCTTTTCTCATTCTGTTCATCCAGAAAGCTGTAACTATAACAGCAGTGTCTTGGTTGGATGCAGCTGACAGCAGGTTTAATGACCTTGATATCAAGAAAAGCTCAAATAAATGTTATGGATGTTGAATAAATGATAAAGATGCCTAATAATAATCACAGATAACACAGGATATAAATGAAGTTTATCATCAGCAGAAAAATGTTGAAAAATATATTATTTTAAAGAAGATTGAGTAAATATACATGCATTTTTTTCTTTGATAAATCTACTGATAGGGTTTTTCATATCCATTGTTCTATGTGTGTGTTTCCTCATAGAAACCAAACTACTGTGAAGAACATGAAGAAAAATAATGCCATATGCACCGCTGTAGGCCGTAGGTAGAAAGACTACTTTCCTGCATTGAAATGTAGAGGCACTTTTGAGAAAAACAACACTTGTAAAATGACAAATACACACTGCCTGGATCCCAGCTGGTCACAACAGCAGATTTAGTGCTTGTATTAATGATTGTGCTTCCCGCTCTTGTTGCCAAATAGTTTGCATAGGTAGTTTATGTGAGAGGAAAAGTGTTTACGGCGAGATTTAAATCCTGATATGCCTGATACCATCATCTTGGCAACTATAGGGAGAGATGGTGGCAGGACAGGGGCACTAACTTGTCATCTCATTATCTTTTAATTTGTATTAGAAACACCTCCAAATAGTTGGCCTTCCAAGGTGGCCCTTCCTAGTTATTTCTCAATGGGGCAGCACAACGCATTGTTAAGCATAAATTGCTCTTGGCTAGTTTTTCAAGGTAATTTGACAACTTAGTTTGATTTTGCTCTAATGTGATCTAGAAGCAGTTTCCCTGTAGTGGGACAAAAGGGAATCTGAAGAAACTATTATGTAGAAATCCTTACAATTTGCTGCTTTCTTACAACACCTATAATGTTTTGCTCAACAGTAGCAATCTTACTAGCTTCAAATGCTCCACTTAAGATGTATTCAGTGGTTACATGAACTATATGGATTTCATACATGAGATGAGAATCTGCTCAGAATACTAATGTTATGTGCTTTACAATAATACAGTGAATCCCAATTTCATTTTGATTGCAATAATCTGGAGTCAAATGTGCAAACCTTTACTAATTTAAGTTGATTTTACCTTTATCGTTTTGCATATTACATGATCTTGAGCCACACAAACAAAAGCTTGTTTGGACTTACTGTGCTTTCCTTTTCAGAAAACAGAATTCTTTTTAATTAAAAACACTTTAAAAAAATCAGTATGTGTAATTGCTAACACCTGCTATGTGTTACTAACAGATGTTTCTTACTTACCTAAGGGAACTGTTATAATTACACTATAAGCTTATTGGAATGGCATTTAACCAAGATAGTTTAGGAACTTTAGGTGGTGACTTTATGTTCTTTTATTAATCTTTCCCATAAAAAAAAAACTTCTAAGTGATGAGCTTTTTTTCTTAAATTAATTAAAAACAAAAAAAGTCATCTCTCCTGAGTCTCCTCCCCAACCCATTTTCACCGAACACAATTAACCAGAAATAAACTTTGGAGGTTTGTTCTTCCCTCTCTCTTTGATCCATCCCTGAGCATCAAGAAGGAGTACGCGTGCGTTGCTCCAGGCGGAGACCTGGAAAGGCTCATGATCAGGTGGTGATGTGAGAGACCTAACAAGTCCTGCTAATGGTGGGGGTCGAGGAACACAGACTGTGTGTTTGGTGCTGAGAAGCCCACTGAACCTCCATGCTTCTGTGCTCTCGTTCACAAAACGCTGGTGATACAACATGGTGTGTTGGGAGGCCCAATTCAGAGGCATGAGTGCAGGACTTTGTGATCTTTACCTTAAAGTAAGGGCTGGTCTCATCAGCTCTAAGTTCTGACCTATGGCTTGCAGCTTGAGGCCAGGAGGCGAGCCTGCTCTGTGCCATGGAGACCTGCTGGCACCACAGCTCCCAGGAAGCACTCTGCCTTCCTGCTCCTTCCACTCGCCTGCAGAGTGACTGCTCCATGTTCTCCCTCTGCATATCCATTTATGAAACTAATCACACAATTACCTGCAGGCATGTGTTAAATATGACACTGGTCTCCGCAAAATAATGGGCCAATTGCAAACAATGAATAAAGAGAGGCAGCTCCATTTATAACTGCTGTTTCAACAGAGCTGTGTTGTAATCAAAGTGATCTGAGGGTGACTCATTAATTAATTGATGTTCTTTTTTATTATGTGCTATTGAGTTAATGAGTAATTTGTGCTAGATAACTCTCTGAACACGCTGATTACGTGAGATATTTTCTGGGGCTTTCATACCAATGACACGCTGAATAGGTGGAAGATGGTATTTGCTTATGTATACTCATTATTAGCAGGTTCAGGATGAATATAAATCAGCAGAAGGGCATTTTAAAAGGTATTAGATACATGCAACCGTTACTTTAAGGCTTTAAACAGATACTCTGCAGCTTTTAATGCCTTAAATAGTATTAAAATCACTTTCTTTTTAATACTTCTATCACCCACAATTGGCAGCTTCTAGAAAGGGTGCCTACACAAAAGATTTTTACTGGGAGCATGTTTGTGCTAATGGCCTATTACCTTGCACATATTGTATTTTGGTTTCCTTTTGCAGGGTACTGAAGTGAACAGTAAACAGGTTTGGTCTGCATCATTGGACTGAAGTAGGAGAAATGTATTAAGTGAATATGTAATTGGCTTTTTTTATCTAAGGTGGTATTTAAAAGAATACAAACACTGTTCTTATATACAGTACACACTTTGCTTTCTGTAGCTTGAGTTGTTAAAGCGTTTGCTTTATTGAAACCACAACATCTCCAATGCCATAGGAGTTTTTTATTCATTAAACAACAAATGGCTAAATTGATAATTTAGTCTGACAACAGCAGCACAGTGGAAGCTTTCAGAAGAATCAGCTAAATGTATAAAATTATACCCAGCAATCACTACAGACCTTCATTTTTGACAAGATTTGTTCTAGGTACAGATGACTGTAAACTACCTACTGCTGAGAAAATTATAAGAAGCTGCTGTATATTATGTAGAAAAAAGCCTTTAAAGTACTTTATACAGGCTAAATCCTACCAGAGTCCCTGTTTGTTTGTTTCTTTTCCCCACACTCTCCCTTCTCACTGACCACTTTTCAATCTATTTTCCTCAAGTCATTTTAAATGTAGGCAATTAGGAACACTTGAGGGGGTGGAGGATGAATTTTCTTTATTTACATTACACGAGCATAAATTTGAGCATTTTTTGGGGGGGGAAGTAGGGAGGTGGCAGGAAGAGGCACAAAAATATGATTAAAAAAAAAAGTTAAGCAAAATAAAAATACAGTTAAGAAACAGATCGACTCTTAGCCCTGGTCACAGCTCCTGCAGAATCCAGGCCATCTTGATTCATTGCTAGTTGTGGCACAATAAGACACAGCATGTTGTGGTTGGCAGAGGAGCTTTCTACAGTTGAAAATCAAGGTTCAGTAATTATCCACGTGGCTTAAAAAAAAAAGCAGCAGCTCAAGAATAATAGTGTTGGCTTTTTTTTTGTTGTTGTTGTCATTGGACTGGCCAAACATAGAGATCTGTAGAGATAGAGTTAAAATACCCTAAAGACAGGAGATGCAAGTGGAAACAATCTTGTCTGGCAAATAAGCATACACTGAACAGTGGTCAGTAGCGGTATGTTTTACTATATACCAATGAAGCATGTTGACACACACAGTGATGGAGAAGGAAACCTAAGAAAAAACCCATAGGAGTGGTCTGGGCTTCAATCAAAAAGATCAATAAGGCGTCCTGGCAGATAGTCTCTTTTAATACTGTCTTATAATATTATACTGTGGTGTTGTAAATGTTTCCATTAAATATATCAACTCCCAGCTATTATTTTAACAGCCAGGCAAGATATAAGTTTGAAGTACAGGAAAAGTGTAATCGATCTTTGACCTACCTCATATCTACATTTATATTATATCTCTGCATACTAATTCTAGATATGTAAGTGATTAAGATACAGAAGATCAGAATGCTCAGAGCAATGCCATATGATCACACTGCAGCACTTTAAACATGCATATCTATGTTTTTTATCAACTCGGACTGATAGAACTCTGAGACTAATTTTTTTTTCCTCTGTGGCAGGACCACCATTCTCTTCTCCATATTGAACAACATATCACAAAATGCAGACGTACATATGAGTAACACTGCATGTAGCAATGAGCTGCTATTTTCCCATTACACTCTCTTCATTTACCCCACACAGAGCTGAGCAGTTGTACTTTGTGGTCAAGAGCTACAGAATTTACAGCTTTGCTAGTATGTATTTACCTTCATCCCCTGCAAACCTCTTGCAGATTAGATGGTTTTGGTGCTCTTCTACCTCAGATCCATGGTTACTTACTGCACATACGAATGCTCTGCTTTCCCAGAATGTACTAATGCTACTAGTAACATTTACATGCATAGCTCTTGATTTTCTGTAGAGCTGAACTGCTTTACAAAAGCAGTATATGTATTTAGCCCCACTTGGCAGATGGGGGCAACTGAGGCACACAGAAGTTGAGAGACTTGCCCAAGCTTATAGCAAGTCAAAGACAGAACCAAGGTCCTTTATTTTCTATTTCCCAGCTCTATTTCTGAAACAGGGATTTCTGTCAAGTCTAATCTACCAGTGGAAAGCTCAAATTAACTCTTTCTGGCTTCTGTTTCAAGAAGAAACAACAGTGGCTTGAGGAGAAAACTGAAATCAGAATCAAAATAAGATAATATTTTTCCCCTTGTGGACATCCTCACCTTCATGGAGAGGATGAGATGTTTATTGCACTTGAAGGTTACCTGGAAGAACCTTATAGTACCTCTGCTGCATTGGTGTCTCAAAGATATTAAGAGATTGGATGGGAGTGGAACACGTGTACTCGTGGTTGGGGAGGAAGAGAGTTCTCAAAGTAGGGCTAAATTTCATTTAAAAAGCTTTCTGGAACTATTTTTTCCAATTAGCAAGAAAACCCTGATGAGCCTTTTCATTTCTTGCTGGTCCAGTATGGGTAAAGCCAAGTTACGTGAATCATGCTTATTTTTAAAAGGGTTCACAGCCAGAAACAAAGCCACACAGTAACAATAGTCATTAGAACTAAATATCCATTTCTAACTCAATCCACCGTGCAGCGTACTCAAAACCACACACTAAAGGAGTTAGCCCACTGCATTACAGGACTTCTTTCCCCATCCCCAGAAAAAAACAGTTGAAACTGCCCAACATGACAGGGAGAGCTGGGAAGGACAGCAGTGAACTTCAGCAGAGTTGAGGGTTCTCGGGCTAAACAAAAACAAGAGCTCGGCTTTATAGCAACACAGGATATAGGGTGTTTCTTTTTTTTTTTTTCTTTTTTTTTGTGTTTTTTTTTTTTTTTTTTAAATACAGGTTGTTTCCTGGTGAGCTAGATTACAGTGGCAAAGAGAAAGGAATTAAATAGGCGTGTAACAGCTTTTTGAACATTCATCTTGCTTTCCAATGCCAAACACCTGTAAGCTCTGTCAGGGGTATGAGCACTTAAGGACATCCTGCTGATGCAATAGCTTCATGGCTTTGAAAACACAGGTCCACCTCTCCTAGAAAACGGGCCAACTGGCGACAGTAGCTGTCAGCAGTGACTTTCCCTCAGTCAAAAGGATTTTAATTGCCAGTATTGATGGGACAAACCTGTGGGATGTTCTCAGTGACAGCAAAGTACTTGTGCGGTTGAATGTGGTAGCTCTTAGTTTCCGTACTGGTACTTCAAAGTTTTGTCCCATCTACATCAGCATTTAAAGTACTTTCAGCATGCACTGAGGCGGGTCCCAGCGAGCAGCCACTCTCCTAATGCCAGCTCACAGTCCCTTCCTTGATGCAAAGGGACCCTTGGAGGGGGATGCTTACAGTGCCTTCTAATTTAAGTCTTTTCCAGGCTCTGCTGAGGACGCAGACCCAGAAAACTTCAGGGTTAGACCCTGACTTTAAAAAAGAAAAATAATAAAATAAAAAAAGGGAGAGGAAAGAAAGTGGAATCCCATCGAATTTTAAGAAAACTTTGAAATGTACATAAACAAAGTACTCTCCCTTTTCTCCCTGCCCTCAAATTAAATGTGCTCAGAAAAATAACATATATATATATTTATAGATATATAAAATAAGATACCCAGAGGCACTGGCTTGCGTTAGGACTTAATTTACAGCAAAATTAAAAACCAAATCCAGGCATTTTGAATGCCTGAGGGGCACAAAAGCAGCACCCAAAATCATTAACTTTTGTACCTTTCATAATATATCCCAAACCAGCCAGATTTCCTTTTCAAAATTTTGTAGTAAAATAAAAGTGCTCTTTGAGGAAAATCTTTGCAATTAAACAGCAGATGCTTAACCCCTGAAAAATAGAGGCTTATAACAGAAGTGCTGATAGACCCTTAACCATAGCATCAATAGCAGCAGGTGCTGCTAGAGTTATTAGCTTTCTAAATAGTTTTAATGTAAACAGTATTCTTAAGCTCTACGTGTAGCATAATGGTTGGGATTTGCTCTTTAATTCCTTTTACTAGAAAGATACAGCTCATTTAAAATAGCTGATAGATACAGAAAGCATAAATATACAGTAAGTTTAGACACTGATTGTACTAAATGCAACAATACAAAGAAGCAAACAGGAACACAAATGGTAACACAATAAAACTGTATTACATTTGTGCTTCAAATATTACAATACATTATATACAATAGTCCAAAATAAACATCTCATGCCAAGTGACACAAAAAGAAACGAAAAAAAAAAACCCTGAACAAACAAACCAAAAACCCCAATAGCAAGCAAAAGAATCCAGTTGTATGTACAGTACCTTTTTAATTAACATTCAACTCTGAACTGGAGCAATTTTCACTACATACAGATGCAGTCCGCCTTTTATTTCACGCAACCCTCCTGTCTCCCTATATCTACGCTATTCAGTAGGTTCTTGTGTCATTTCTTATATACATGTTGAGCAAAAAAGATAAAAGAACGTAGTGCTTTGTATTCTTAACGACGCGGCATCAGATCAGCGAACCTGGGGTGCATAACCCTCTTTCATCAAACCCTCCTCATAGTCTGTCTGGCACAGAATCATGTTGTTCTTCAGGAAAAATTTGTCTCCAACGCAAAATCTGAAATTACAATAAAAGCAAAAATAAAGGTAGCTTTGAGAGTGAATGATACGACACGGCCATACACATCAGGAATGCGCTACAAGTGCTGATGGTTTTGTTGTACCCACCACCACAGGCTCACGCCTCCGCCCTCTGCTGCAGCACAGACAGACAGACAGACCGCGGGCGTCTGCGAAAGCCCAGCAGAGGAATTGCCCTGGTATCAGAATCGATTCCACACTTCCAAGAAGTGTGGTGAGTGTGAGTGCTTTCGCTTCCCCAGCCGAAGGCTTCATTCAAAGTCCACCGAAGACTGTGGGAGTCTTGGATCAGGTCACGAGCAGGCAGATAAAACAGAATAAATAGCTAAGGCTACTGAGTTGAGTGAAAGTAAATATACTGCTTCCACACAAATCAGAAGGAAAACAGAGTGATCATATACAGCAGAATGCCCATCTGAGATGCATTATATTTATGTTGAACAGACACAGCAATAAGGATTTCTTGCTTTGTATTCCAGTTGAATATTTTACTGGAATTGATTTAAACCAGTGTTTCTGAGAACCTTTTCTGGTATAAAAACAGCTTCCTACATATTATGATGCAAACTAGAGACACATACGCAGGTATGCAGAGAAACCTTTTTTATTTTTCCTCTCTCCTGTAGCAATTGATTATAAATTTAGTCAGTCAGCTAACTATTTTCTCTCTCGTGGTATCAGTATACATAGCTTTTTACGCTATTATGTGCATCAGAACGATCCGATCGCTACAAAATGCTATGAATTATTTCATTTGATTTTCTCTGATGGGTAGGAAAATCACATAACGTTAGCACTGCTGGCTGTCTGGCTTCAAACTTGGAGCAAAGTGGTATTTCCCAGCTAAGCAGCACACTTGAGCGTGAGGAGGCTCTTCACCAACAACCCCTCAACCCTTCCCCCCAGCAAAACTGGTGTTCTTGAAGATGCTTAGGGAACAAGTGAATAGGGCCAATGTATAGAAAAACAGTTTCCCTAGTGACTGCCTTGGCAGGTCTACATTCTTTTGTTTATCGTGAACTCTCCAGCTATAAAATATATGGGGAGGCACTGTTCACATTATTCCAATTAAAATGAAAGAAAGTAACCTAAATGAACCCCTTAACACTGATGTGAATAAATGAAACCAGTTTCTACCAGCTAATTATGGCTCTCTCTACAGAAAGTATTGTTTAATGTGTAACAGATTATAATGTCCTTTTTTGTATAATTTTCAAATGGTGACATCTTGGACACAATTAGGGTCAGATATAAATGCTTGCGTTGTTTACGGTAGATTTAACAACAGAGTAGCTATGGGAATAGCTGTATATGTATTTAATTGTAACAATTTAACCTTCACATAGCTGTGCCTGCTGTAGTTGACCCAGTAAAACTACGTAAATTACACAGGTTGACCTCCGTGACCTCTGATAGTGGTCTCTCTTTATCAGATAGTCAATTCCTAATGATGTTCAAGCAGAAATCTTGGTGAATTGTCACAGATTAAATTGTGTATTGAAAGCAGTCCTTTAATGTTTTGTGAAGTTGGAGGTTTAAATGAGTAGCAGTTGGACTGATTTACATTTGTGAAGATTGGAATGCTAGACAAACAGTGAACCCATTTATTTTCCAACTGGGTAGCTTTGGAAATTTATCCTTATGCTAGCTAAATAGATAGAGGGAAAATAGTGTAATAAAAAAGTGGATTGAAAAGAATTAGCTCTGCTCTTAAAGGAAAATTGGTTTGTTTATTTGTGGACTTTTTTTTCTCTAGGATTACTGCCTGCTGCTGATGATGATTGAAAATCGAGATTGTGGAATGATCCCCAAATCTTTAAGTTATTTATGGTCAAGACAGTTTTACAGAATTCACAGATTCCTGCTGTCCTTCCCACTCCAATCCTGGTACACTGGACTGCCAACAACTGAAAAGTATTTTGAGCATATGTGGTGAAATCCTTGAAGCAAACAAGTTCTTTGCGAGGTTTTTCTAGTTTCCATCTTATGTGTTCTTGTCCACGAAAAGCATTCCAGACAGAAATCCTTCTCTGCATTTTCTTTGATTAGATATGAGTCTTAACTAGTGCTAATACTTGAACATGTTTTTTTTTTTTCAAAGAAGTCACATAAAAATAAAGATTAAATTTAAAAAGTCAATCTTAATTTCTCTTAAATGAACATACAGATGAGTGTGAAGCAGAGGAAATAAGGTATTGTGGCAAATCAGTGAATCCACTGCAATTACCCCAAGAACTACTGATGGGGCTGAGATGCCCACATAGCAGTGCCTAGCACATCAGGAGCTCACTGGACAAGAGGCAAAGGCACCTCTGCCCCCTCCTGGAAAAGACACACTTTAAACAGAGGTTGTTCAGCTGCGTGCTCCTTTGTGATCCAGCACAATATAAAGCTTATGAGGATAATTTGTTTAAAATATTTAATCAATGGAAAAATACACTGCTAAAATGAAATTCACTTGCAAGGCAGTACTTTCACGGACAGCTTCTTACTGTATCACTCGCATCAGAATCCTGGCTGAAGGATTTTGTTTCTCAACCACAGTTTGAACTAAAGTACCCTATCTATATCAGGGAGTCAGAATGCCTTTCCCAATAAAAAGTGTCAATGTGTTTTGCTTTTGCTATGTTAATATGTCGAGCCAGAAATGCTCTACCTATGTCTACATGGCATTTGACAGCTCTATGCATGAGTGGCTTTAAACACACACAGTTCCACAAATCATTTACCTTCCAAGTGTGCAGCTGTCTTGCAGAGAGGCTGCCTGTGGCTTGCCTAGACAGGCTGGGCTGTGTGATAGCCTGTTGGGTGAGGATCTGTCTGCATGGGAAGATGCTCTTGGGTTTATCTGGGGCTGGGTTTGCACACTGAGAGGACAGCCTCTGTGTCTGGGGGGAAACCTGCTTCTTGTCATACTTGTAGTCTAAATTCTGCACCCGATTCCATACTGTGTGAACTCAGTGACCAAAGCACACTGACCAAGACCATGATGAGACTTGTGTGCAGCCCTGCGTACTAAATGTATGAATTATGCATTCATTAAGTGATGAAGAGGTAAGAACCAGGTGAAAAAGATCTAAACGCGGCACACTAGCTCCAGAGTACGATGTGACAAGGGAAGGATACAGACAAAATAGAACAAATTCTGTCCAACATGTTCCACACTTTCAACCGTATCTCACTCTGAAAAGCAGATTTAGCTTCTTCTGAAATTAGATCTAAATCTTGTAACTCCTTCAGATCGGTGTTGCACAGGCCGGGATTTAAACCTGGATCAGGTTTAAAGTGGAAGGGTAAATTCAAGCCTAGCCTTCCACCTCTGGTAAATGTTTTTGTCATAGAACTGACCTGGGATGTAAATCAGGTCACAATTTGGGCACATACATCAAACAGAGTCAAGGAGCATATTGAGATGCAACTGGGTTAGGAGTATATAATGAGGCAAGACTATTACTCTTCCAGCAGGCAGATGGTAGTCTTCAGCCTTTCCTAAAACCCTCACCCCATTTATCTAATAGGCATGCAGGATGAACGGGAAAAATACACAATAGGCTGCATTAACATGCCAGATTGTTCTTACCCCCATACACTGATAATACTACTTTTGACATGACTGTGACATTAGTAGAACGATCATTATAATTAAGCTACATTCTAGAACTCCTGTCATATTTTACAATGGCAAAAGGAGGGCCATTTGAATTACAAAATGACCTCTGTTATCACCTTGTTTGGAGGGGGAAGGTGTGCCTAGACTAACCACAAATAGTATAAAACTTCAATTTTGAGAAATAGCTATTCCATTGTTCAGAAAAGACATTTAAGGAGATCTCGCTACTGTCTGTCATCTTTTCTGATGTACGGTGTGCATGTCACGGTACCGAAGACTTCTTAAGAAAGTGAGAGAAATACTGCTGTGAACAAAGATGGCTGCGTGTGAAGTGCTCCTCGGTAATGCTGCATCTTTGTGGTAGACAGAAGTAAAATCTGGAAACATTTATTTGTTTTTCCTCGGCCCAGACTTACTCCACCCACATCCTTCCACTCTGCTTTTTACACTCAGGGATGTAACTTGTCTTCTGTTCGTCCTCTTTCCTGTTTTTTAAAAGCTAATCTGAGTTTCCAATATAACTCAATGTTATCTGTACGTACCATTAAGATAACTAAACCATTTCTGTATATCACTCAGCTCATTAGTCTGCACCTATAGTTTACTAATTTTAGGATTCTGTCTAAGAGTCCATTTATTATCAAAGGCTGGAAAGTGTAAGCTGTGGCTGGATTTGTATATTTTTACCAGTAAGATGCACTAGATATATTCAGTATATATAGGATAATGCATAGAACTGAGCAGTTCTATTTACAGTGTAAGATGAAGTCATGAACAAAAATCTAACGTTAGCATTTAAATAAGCACGTCCCTAGCATCACATTTACCCCAGCCTTGACAGAGAACAAAGGCAGCACTGTGTGGGCATTTTACATTTGATACCAGAAATAAGTGTCTACAGCTACATCAGGACAGTGATTTGAATGAGCATGTAACCATTTTCAGCCCAGTGCCCATTAAAATAAAGGTTGTTTCAGATAGAAGAGGAGAGCAGTTGATTTAAATGCCCCTCGGTGATAGCAGATGGGAGTTTTAAACCATACCCCAAGTTGACTTCAGAGGCAGACAAAAATTATGGCAGCAGTATGAAACAAGCTGCTAAAGCAGCCACAGAAATTGAAAGGAAGGACGTAGAAACTCTGCAAGGTGGGAAAGCCGAAGGCAGGCTGAGATCATTGCTGCAGTCAGAAGTGTCAAGCAAAGATGCAGCTGAGCCCACTTGCAAGATTTTCCATTCCATTTTGCTAGTCACACACATGCAAGTTGACAAAGTGTGAAAGGCAGTGTCTGTTTACAAGTTTATTTTTCCAGTGGTTCCCATCTTTTTTTCATTCTTTCTTTTCTTTTCTGCGGAAATCAACTGTATGGGGACTACTGCCAAAATGATGGGAAGTGCTTCTGTGGAGAGGATAAATACGGTTACAGAGCAAAAAGGGGAGCATTCACACCATTAAGATGACTGTCACTAAGCTCTGCAAATATTTAGGAGATGGAAGTTCAAATTAGGAGTAAACTGGACAGAGACAAGAAAGATAAAGGGGATGCTAAAACCTTTAGGCTGGGAGCAGAACAAAATCTCTACTGCTTTAAACATAAGTAGCAAGAAAAAATGGAGAAAATGTCAAAAACTGTCTGGACAGAGCAATTAGATGCTAGAACTGAGTAGCTTTATGAAATGGAAAACATGCCACAGTGTCTATTGGATAGCAGAAGACAGGATTCAGTGGCTCAGGAGATCCCTTATAGTTCGGCAACAGGATGTTTCCAGAGTGCATTATGTGAGACAATGTTTTCTTCTTACTCTGAATCTAGCCTTCCAGAGACCAATAAAGAGGGACAGGTACATTAAGGCTTAGTTCAGAGAGGGAGTTTATGGCCCAGAGTCCCTTGAAAATGAGGGTCTAACTACCATCCACACTGAAACTTGAGTGAGATACTCACGAATAGCAAAACAAATAGTGAAGGTGTGCAGAAAAGCACCAAATCTTTCTAAGAAAGAAAACAAAACAAAACAAAAAAAAAACCCACCTATATTTGTATCAGTATAAAGAATACTCAATTAGCATTAGAATATAAAGATGAGAAATAAGGTTAAACATGTACATCTGGCAATAGCTGGTGAGACTTCCTAGTTCTGTTGGTGATTTTTTGATATTGCTGATATGCTTGTAAATAAAAATATTTCTCTTCAATGTACATCATGCTATGAATAGCAACCAGAATGAAAGTGAAGAGCAGATCCAGGCAGTCAACTCAAGATTATTTTGCACACAAGGTGCATCATGGAACAAAACTGCTATCTTATAAGCCTATCCTCACCTGAAATCTGCTGTTTGGTTTGATTCCCCTGTCTTAACTAGAGGAAGAAAAAAGATTGCTGAGAAGCACAAGAGAAATTATTAATGGCATGTTGACTGACAAGATTGTTCAATTAGAAAAAAAAAAGAAAGATGTTTCATAGCAGAAATATATATGTAAAAATTAGTGGTGACGGGCCAGTGCCTAGCACTGACAGTTTCTATTTTTATTATGCAAGTAATGAAAAACAAAAGATTTAAAGCCATTTATTAATGAGAGGGTGTAGTCAGTGGAATGCTTTTCTGTAGGAACCACAGAAGAGCTAAGATGGAGCATCCATGAAATAAGATTTGTTATACAAAAAAAAGAAAAAACTTAATTCCTCAGAGTGCCACTAGGACACTAGGACCAAATTGTGAGGGAAAAAAGGTACCCTAAAGGCAATATGTTTTATTAGGGTCCTTGAGAGCTATTGCATTATAATCAGGATTAGAGCTACTTTTGTGAATTTCTGAAACTCTTTGAAAGTTCTGGAGCCTTTGAGTAGGTGAATTTGATTGTATTTCAGGTAAATCAGTTCTTTTGTTCCCACTCTAAGGCTCTCTTAAGACTATTTTGTCAACCACTTGCCCAGATTACATGCAAAATAAAAAATAAGAGAGGAGATTGAAGGCTCAGGGATGACATGGCTAGGAATTATTAAATGTCCCTGGCATGCTCCACTTCAGAAACACCTTACAGCACTTCTCCAGTGGGCGTAAGTGGTGTTAGGGCACAGTGTGACGCATATGAGCTGCGAAGTGAAGTTGTGCATTAGTTCACACTTGTTTTGGTAAAGGAGGGATATTAAAAATAATCATGACAGCTTTGCTTTTTCGTGGAAAGAAAAAGTAAGTTCACCTCCTCAGATCCGAGAGTGCTAACTATAATGAAAATCTTTTGTACTCAGGGTACCAAACACTGTCTGCTTTGCTTGACTGATGAAGATTAGCTGACTTCTTACATTAAAGAAGTTTGTCTTGTATAGGCTGAAGTGACAAGACAATAACTAAGTGCTAATTGTGCATAACCAACACTAAAGATATGCGGCCCCATTATGGCATGTAATAAATGAAGCGAACAACAGAAATATATTAGGCACTTTAATAATGATACCAGAATAGCGGTTTGCAGCAACAGGGATGTGAAGGGTTTAAGAAACTAAACCTAGTCATATGTGTCAGTCTTGAGTGGGTACTACTGGGAGGCTTTGCCTGCCTTACTTGGAATACAGTCTTTTAGTTTTGTGGCAAGGCAAAATTGATATAGAACTTTAAACAGCATTAGAACCTATAATTACTTTGCGTTATTATATAGTTTAAGCAGTGGTTATTACTTGCCTGGTATTTTAATTTCCCATGCAACACGAAGAAAAAGGTCAATTTGGCTTTTTTTAAAGAGTGTAATTGTACTATGTTACAATTATTAGCAGCTGTACATTTTATAGTTCTTTAGGGATGTTTGATTTTTAAATGACTACAGTGTTACAAAATAACACACTGTAGGACAAGGTGAGTTAGCAAAGCTTATTTAGAGCTGCATCTAACTTTGTCGTATTATACTATTATCTTCCTGATTTTTTGTTACTTCTCTAGGAATGCACATCTCATTTTTCTTCCCACTTGAAATAAAATAAAATAAAATAAGAAGATTGTTATAGAATTCTAAATCAGATTATGTAATACTTGAAAAAGCATAATGAGTGCATTAAAGAGTGGTCATAATTGGTACCATCATTTCCTAGACCTCAAAGAAGTCAATGGGAAAGCTGCTAGCAACTTCACTAATAGCAGTTGGCCATCACTTAGAACACTGTTACAGTGAGTTGGCTTTAACTGCTTCTAAAAAATGCTGTTTTTATAATTTCATCATTTGTTCTGCAACTGTATACGTAACTCTTTAGAACAAGATGTCTTGGATCCTTGGGATTTCTATAAGCTACAGTCAAGAGCTGGAAGTGAAAACAGGGCGTAGGAAGCCCAATGCTGCTACAGAGAAAATGGTGGGAACAACATCTTGTAAATTCAACTGACTACAGTTGTGTCAACAGGAATAGATATAATGTAATTTAAAAGAAATAAATGTGACAAAAATGAAGAATTCAAATGAAATAAATGCAATAGTGACAAATGATAAAGCTCTCTCATCTACAGCAAAGGATCTCAAAGTCCTTTATAAATGTTAATTAATTAAACTTGACAGACAGCCTTTTGAAGCAAGAGGAAGCAACATTATTCTTGTTTATTGGTGTGGAATTCGAGGCACAAAAAAAGTTTTCTGGCCAAGGTCATAAAAGATGTTCAGCATCAGTCCCAGGGAAAGTATCCTGGTCGTAATTTTGGGCTTCCACTACTGGTAGATTCTTCCTTTTCACTTGAATGTATGCCCATAATAAAGCCAAATAAATGCCTAGTTTACGGAACAGATCAATATATTCTCTTACCTCTGATTACAAAGTTGACATGCAAAACAGTCCAGGTGATAAACATTGTCCTTAGCTCTCATCACCATCTCAAAAGCAGGTATGAGCTTACTGCAGGCAGCGCAGTTTCCTGTAACGCCAAATAACCTGAAGATACAGAAAGACAAATATTCCTGAAGTTGCTTAATTGAAAAATGAAACCAGATTTTCATGTTTTAATTTTTTGGTTTTCCCTCAGTAGTTGCCTGGCCTTTGACTGAGCTCCCAGCACAACTCTCTCTGGAAAGGCTGGTGTTGGTGGTCCAAATCTGCCCAATTTCCAATACAATGGCACGGCCCCTTTGTCCAGAGAGAGCTTTATGGAGTGGTGACAGCCTAATATCCCACCTAATGTGACATCATTCTTCTACAGGTTATGCTGACCTTTCTGGGTAAAAGGAACATCTTGTTAA
>NW_027072034.1:99296420-99341420 GCF_038088225.1 Cyrtonyx montezumae | reverse complement strand
CGCTGTAGCCTTCCAATTTGTTGCCCTCCAATTTATGGATTCTGCATATGTGATTTTTAATCATTAAAGAACTCTTGAAGCAATATTATCTTAATTATTCTCTGCTGTAACCAGGGAATTAGGCTTCAGATAAAATTTTCTTCTTCTGTGCACTTTCCCTGCCTCGCTGGAGGCTCCATCAGTTTTCATCTACACCTGGACTCTGAAATTCTAATGATGAATTATTGCCCCTTTTCCTAAGAGGGCGAACCTTACAAGGGAACATTTTACTGAACTGTCAGCTCACAGACTGAGTGCGGAGATGCGGAAATCTGATCTAATTTACTGCAAAACGATGCATTTGTTAGACTTTCTCCTCAGTTTTGTCCAAGGAGCATGAGATCAGCCAGGAGCCACCTTCTTGTAGTCCTTTGCACTGGCATATGTGCACTTGACTCCTCATACATTGCTTTGTTTTCCTCCACTTTTCAAACTTGTTACACAAGATGCTTTCTAAAACATACAGGTTTTACTTCTGGAAGGAACAAATGGATTCTCGATAGAGTCTTAGCTGGAGATGATGCACTGAGCTATAGTCTCTTGCTCAGTCCGTTTTACCAAAAGAACGTCAAGGATTTCATTTCTGCTCAGTACTCACAGCTGCCAGGTATTATTCTGAGTTTTATTCACCATATTTTCTAGAGTCTGAGAATGCTTAAGCTCACTCCTTTCACATCTACTTATAGGTTAGAACTGACCTAGATACCATCAGAAAACTGATTCTCACTGACTTCATGTAGCAATAAAAATAATTAAAAACGTAAAACTACAAGGATTTATCTTTTCATATTTTGAACCAACCTCTGAAACTTTATACTGTGCGCACACCACAACGAGATAAGAACAATCAGCAATAGCAAACATGTTGACTCTTCATGTAGTTGAGTGGCGTAGAACATCCTGAACAGAGGTAAAAAATGAAAGAGCTCTTCCGCAAACAAACCCAAACCTGACAGCTTGTGCAGCAAAAAGTGTGATTAAGCACCATGCTATTGATTCTACTTTGGCAGGTTTACTAAACAGAAACCTGAAGGTTAAGTACTGATAGATGAGAAAAGGGAAAAAGTTAGGAGGGAAAAGTACAGAAAGAGAGAAAAGATAGAGTAGACAGCAAAGTGCAGAGAAATTGGTTAAACCACACTGTATCTATGAGGTATGTGATTTCTAGAGGGACGCAGTTTAACCACATGAACACCAATTTCCATCCACTTCTACAGACTTTGGGCAAGGCACCAAGCATGAAGGGGTGACCTCGTTCTTACTATTAGTTCAGAAGTGCCATATCGCCAGGGTATCCAGTTTGTAGTAGGAGTAAAAATCACCTGTTTGCACAACAGAAAATGATAGGGAGAAAACATCTTGAGATTCAGGAATGACAAAGCCAACATTAAATGGAATTTATCCTGTGGTGCAGTAATTATAGATAGTTTCACATGGCTTCAAATTATTTTTCTTCTCATTCCCACTATTTGGTTAACTAAGTTCACTAGGGAAAAATATATATGGTAACTGAGTTCTAAGCCTGCCTTTGCCACTAACTGATTGGGTGACCTGGAAACTCACATAGTTTTGATCTCAATTTATTCCCTACAAGGAAGAAAGACCTAGTCTTCACATTGAAATATCCCTGCTAGGTACCATTTCTATAAAAATTGAAATGATACTTTCAAATCTCTGTTCTTCACAGTGCAGGAAGGAATCAAAATAATACACGCACTGTTTTAAATGTAATCAGACATGTAGTGAAATAGACAATCAGTAGGTTTGTGTATTATTCAGGATTTCAATTCAAGCTGCCTGTACTAGAAGGAAGAATTTGGCCCTTAGCAAAAATTTCAGACAGCATAAGATTCTATTTGGAGAAGCATAAAACCACATAAAAGAGCTTAAAAGTTAATGAGTGTGTGAGAGAAAATTATCTAAGTATCTAGATTACAATGCATACTGAAAAGCATAGATTTAGAGAATTTGTAATATCTACACACTGAGTATTATTTAGATTATTAGGTGGAGATTTTTTTTAGAACTTTCTAAGCGACGTAGGGACACAAGTACTACTGGCTTTAAATAGACTTTATTCCCTTACTTCCCACAAGATATTTTTTGAAAATCCTCCCTGTCAAATTGCAGAGAAAGTCAAGCAGGTAAATTTGTCCCACACGCATTTTTATGAATGCCTGGAAAACCTATTTCACTCCCACCCATCCTCAGTTCTCTGGAAAAACTTTCTAAATGCTCACTGAAAATGAAACATGCTTCCAGACAAGAGAAGAGGGGATGCAGATCCACTTTATCTACTACAGTTAAACCACATGCAAGAAGACGGAATGAGAGAACGAAGTGCCTATCCAACCTGTTCACTCATAGACCTCTGGCTCCCCACACAGCCAGTAACAGACTTCTGGTAACTTTGCTTGAATTAACTCTGTTCCACCAGTTAACAAGAGGCAGGAAACTTTCCTTCAATAGAAGGGAAAAAGGGGACACTGGGGAAATTGACCATTTTTGAAACATTTTTCCATTCCTGTATCTTCATAACAGCTTATATATACTTCTTAACATCCTTAACATTTTAAATTGTTTCTTGACAAAACTGGGGTGTCAGTCATAGGGAAACACTATGAAGTTGCAAGTCAGGATGCTCAGTACATCTGAGCATAGAGCATTCAGCTAGATTTCCAGCATTCCCCAGCTGCAGGTGCAGCATCCAGATTTTCATAGAGCTCAACATTCTGGGTGCTGAATTGTTTTAGAAAATGTAAAATTGCAAGTGGCATAACATGGGAGCAGTTAGATTAACATGGTTCTTATTTAGATGCCCAGCTAAATTATCTTAAAAACCTGTCCTGTCGTTTCTTGATGCAGAAAAAAAGAAAAAGGAAAGTTGTAAATGGTCAACCTAGTATAAGAAGTGTATTAAGGAAGACATTCATACACAATTGCTGATGAGTGCTTAAATCTCTACTAAAATCAAAGGCTAATTCAGTGTTTGCCTTGTTTGGTAATGCTGTGAAAAGAGGTCTGCTTTGCCAAATTAGAGCAGAGAAGCTTTTTCCACCTTAGTATCCTTTGTTTTATTTCAAAAGCAAAGTCCTGCACTGCAGAATTAACTTGACATTGGAAGTATGCTGACATACATAACACCGTTTGTTTGCAAAGATCCCCAGCATGTGCCACCTAGAAATTCAGCCCCACTTTGCTGAGGGCAAGTTGGGGTACCTCTGCTTGTGAAAATTTGCATTGGTTGGTAGATGGACTGTGGGCAGATGGAGATGCCACAGTAGGGCACAGCTGTAGCCTCACAGCACTGTGGCACGCCACTTTTCTGAGAGCATTCTGCTTTCACGTTTAGCTAAGCTGGGTATATGAGCAATCCCACACGGCCTTGGTTACACTGTGTTGAACACGCAGTACTTGTCTATCTGCAGCACAATACTCAGGCTGAAAACTGGAAGTGCAAACCTCTCACAGGTGAAGCTGCTGTTTTTCATCCATCCTACCACATATGAAGAAGAAAATAATTGTGTTCACTATGAACTACAATAACTGAAGTTTTGTCTGCTTTTTCTAACCTTCTTTTTTGTCTTCCTGCACTCGTTTTACACATTGTCCTCATCACTGTGGATCTTAATTTAATGTAACTGAGACATTCCTCTTAGCACAGGCTTCCAGTCTGCTCCGTCTGTGTAGAACAAGCTATTTGCCAAACTCTGGCCTGTGCCTGTTGAAGTTTGTGAAACCAAGCTATTTTTTTTTCTTTTTTCTTGTTTTTTTTTTTTCTGTGCAGGAGGTGTGAAAGAATTCTTTATGTAAAGCTAACATAGATGAATTTCATTTTCAAACACCTAAAAACCAGACATTCAAAACAAAATATAGATTTGTTTCTATATTCCTCCCTAATTAGGTTATTTGCATTCTGTGAAATGCAATCTAAGCTTTCATTTCAAGTAAGCCTTAATTTTGGCTCAAAAATCTGAAGCATGACGAGACATAATTGATGTAATGTCACTTCTCTAAATCTATAGTCTGAGAAAGCTATCAAAGGTGGGAATTTTGTTGTTTGGTCAACGGAGTGTTAACTACAAAGCCTAAATCACAGAACTTTAGAAAACCCTTGTTCATCTTAGCCTCAAATATAGCCGCATCGTTTATGTCACAGTCTGCTACCCTGTGCCTTCAGTCACGCAGCCAGATCATCAAATGTTCAGTTTAAAGCTAAAATGCAATTTTAAGAAGTAATGTGGCCCAATTTACTGTCTGTTTTTAATAAAGTTACAATTTTGTTTCATTTTAAATTTTCTTTAACCGTTCTCATTGACTCAGATGAAAAACAAGGATGATTGTGCACAGCGCACAATGATCTATGCCTGATATTGTGGAAATAAATTCAAGTTAAAAATGACCTCCCAATGCACTCAGGGCTCTGCTTTGCACCACCACTCATGCATCGTGACATCCTTAAACTTCTACCAGTAAGTCGACATCAATATTACATCCTTTTTTACAAAGCAACTGTATAAACTTCATCTTTCTACACACGCTTTACTTTAAATCATGCATATAAATCCATCTGCATGCACAGGCGGAATCTGAAAATTTGCAGATGCTCAGTTGACATATTTTCATTGTCAGACTTCAGCAACTTAAAAACAAATTTAATGCCCCACCTCAAATAATTAGAAGACTGCAATATCCCAAGGTGGTTCCCATCCAAAATCTTAACTGGTACAGCGCATTAGTGTGGATCAGGGCCAGTAAAGTGCTGCAACCATGTCTGAGTGGCACTTCACCAGTACTAATTAGTCAGTATCCCAACTAACTTGCCACTTACATTGCCACTTAGATGTTTCTGCACAGTTCCTGCATTTGGAAGCTCATCTGAGGCCTTGTGCCATGTACTGTACATGGATGTCATTTAGTGCTGTGCCTACACCTTTTGGCTGTGACAAAGCATAAGTGAGTCCATTTTGCCACATCTCTCCCTGAATCAACTATCTTGAAGGTGGCTCAGTGACAACTCAACAAGACTGAAAAGGATAGGATGGAAATGGGGGGAACCTGCAGGGATGACCTCAGCTAAGGTGTCTAGAGGACCACGTTCACTTGCCATGTGGATACAACTCATGCAGCTGGCATCTGTCCTCATGGTAAGGAGATACAAGTGACCTGCAGTGAAGCACTGCAACAGGAACATGGGGAATATAGTTCTGTGTTGCTGCTGAGGAAGCAGAACTCAAGAAAGATGCTTTCAAGATGCCTTTCAGATTTATCTCCCATATACAAAGCTAAACAGGAAAACAAAAACACATCCTTTAGAACAAATGCTGAAGAACAGATCTGGGAAGAAAAGGATCTAAATGAAAAAACACCTTGATGATCAGTGGCCAAGCTCCTATCATTTCCCAACAACTCCATTATTTCTGCAATGACTAAGGAAAAAAGGTCTAAGTGGTGCACACAGAACTATCCCCTGGAGGAGAAGGAGGGGAAGAAATTAAGGTACAAATATATAATTAGCTGCCTAATGAGAGGGACAAACCTAGACATTTTTCATTTTGCCCCAGAGGTGACTGAGAACGCAGAACCACTGGGTAAGAAATCAATGCACAGACTGTCGGGTAAATACATACTGAAATAGAAGTGGGGGGTAAGTTAATAGTTCTATGAAGTCATATAATAATAAAGTCTATAGTTCTTTCATCAGTGCAGTGAACAATGCAGTCACTGTGTTTCTCCCCTGGTGTAATAGCAAAGACGGTTGCTAGACTATGAAAATAAATTATGCCATGCTTTATTAAATGGTAAACAGCTGTTCCAGCCACAATACAGCACATGCTAATTGAAGAATGCCTTAAGCAGTCTTCTAATAAAAGGCTTTTAAGAGTTGGAGAGGAAAAAAAAGGCAGCATCATGACAGACTTACTATCCTGGATTCTCTTAGTTAAAATTCAACACATGGGTCATTCAAGGTGAGAAGTATATTCTGAGAGAAGAACTACAGTAATGAACATTTAAGAATCATTAGAAGGCCCTTTCATGCTATGACGCTGTAGGCAAAAATGTACTTAGGTAGGAAGTGCAGCCACAAGGTTCTCATCGTGATTCCACAGCTCGTTTGGCCAGGAGATACGTATCCCAGGAACACAAAAAGCATGCAGAAAGAATTGCTCTTTGTAAGGTGGTGACCGCCAGCCTAGAAACCTCAAAACCTCATGGGAATCACTGTAGACACTTTGGCAGAGAAGGAACTGTGACGTGAGTCATAAAAGAACATCTATAAAGCAGACAGAAGATGTGGCAATATGAGCAACCACACCAGCAATTCTTCCCAAGCAGGTATACTGCTGTAGTTAGGCAGAGCCCTGCCCTTAGTGCCAAGCTGGCTCTGTCAAGCTGAAAACGTGTGCTGTGCCCTGCAGTTGTGAGAGGGGCCATTAGAAATGCTGAAGTAGAGTTATTTTTTAATGTTAACAGGTTAATGATGAAAGTCGGTAGGGAATGTGAGTCAATGTTTAGACTGGGGAAAAGAAGTCTCCATGCCTGGTCCCTGCACTACCTTGCTAAGTGGCCTTGCTCAAATATCCTCTCTTTGCACCTCAATTTTTCCATCTTTACTTTACATTAAAAGGACAACAAGAATCTTGGTGTGCAAAAGTCCCTTAAGAGCTCTGAATGATAACTACTATGAAAAATATGTACTTGCAGCAGCTACTCACTGACATAAGCAGAAAGAATTGCTCTTTATAAAGTAGTGATCTCCAGCCCAGAAACCTCAAAACCTCAAAGCCCAAGAATAATATTCTTGGTAATCAAGACTACAAGATATCTGCTCTCTGGAAAACTGCCTGCAGAGCTGAACTAGATGTGCATGTGTGTAAAATAAAAATGACAAAACAGTTGCAGAGGAGAGAATAGTAAGGGGCAAAGTTGTGTTTTCACCACTTTACAACAGAGTAATTTCTTCTCCCACAGTTGGAATTACTCCATTCTGAAAACCAGTGTAAGATGAGTGCCACATGGTGGCTGAGAAGCTTCTTTTTTAATGTTTGCAATAAGCAAAATGCTTAGAAATTAGGAAAAAGGATGTGCGTCAATCCATTAGATGGCATGCAAATAGTTCATTCTGTTCATGTAAAGCATATGATGCGCTTGCAAAATCATGCAACAAAGCGATGGTTTAATAGAACTGCTCTTCCTATAGAAATGGAAACAGGTGAAGTTTTCCTTCGTTGGACCATGTGAACATTTCTTTTATAAATAAAAGCTGCAGTATCCAAGGTATTTCCTTTGTTGTGTCACCTTTAGGACTTACTATTTGAAGTATTCCATTGAAATGGCTATGCTCTGTGCAGTGTTCAGAATTTCAAGTAAAACCTTAAACAGTTACAAATCAAAGCATCACAGTACTTTGAAGAAGCACATACACGATACACATCATATACTGCATGCATATGCATCGCCGCTATCTATATATCATCAACACAATTGCAAAAATATCACAGCTTTGGGAAAAATATTTTGAGCAAATCATAAACATTAACACGATTCTTTTAAAATAATATTTTCAAAACTCAGATTTCAGCATATTTAGGGCTGGTTCTAGAAGTATGCTTTCAAAACATGTCAGATTCCTAGACAAATATCCACAACAATTTTCTGGCATTAACCCAGTTGTTTCAGTTAATACTGCACTAAAAATAAGTTGAATGATCCACTAGAATAAAATGTACTGATCAAATAATTGCAAATAGTATATATTTTTTCTCCCGTTTATTTATTAAATGATTCAGGTTTTAAGGTATCGATATTTACACCTGCATCTGGTATTATAGCTTCTTCCATACTCTCAACGATTTTTGTTTCTCTTCTGAAAAGAACGCTTGACGAAATTCCGCACCAATGTCTCACTCAAATTTATAATTAATGTAGCAGAAAATTATATTTCTAATTAAATAAAGCTGAGCATGAATAGAGGCAAATGCTAAAGGCACTACAAAACAGTATAAAGTTAGGAGAGGAACAAAATCTCAAACAATAAGCAGGTAATGTAACTGCATATATTAGAAACATCTCAATTATTACATCCACAAAGGCAGAACCTAAAAAGCTGCATTTCATAAGAAGGTGTCATGTTGACATATATTGCTCATTAAAAAAGGTGCCGTTTGTATATGGGTTACTGTTCTTCATATGCATGAATACTGGTAACACATTGTGGGAAAGGAAAGCCCTTGAGATTTTGTGTAGTTTGAATATTTAATGTAACAATAGTTTGCTCCCTAATAAAGAAAGGAAAGAAATTTGGGAGACTAGGACATAAATTTGCCTATTTATTCTCGTACCCTGACTACAGCTGGGTATCGGCACCCTCCGCTCAGCCCTCCAGACACGCCGTTACAATTACAGCACTGCTCACAGAGCTGCTCTTTAACCACAACTGCAGACTACAGACGCAAAGCTTCCCGTCACCTTCTTCAGCAGAAAATACCGAGCAGCGTATATAATATTCGTATATAATATATATGTGTACTAACCTACTAGTTATCTCTGCTTACACTCTGGCTGTCAGGAAACTGTCAGCTGTAAAGGCGATAAGGTGGGCAGTTTAAAGAAGATACTGACGCCTTAAGCTCCTTAATGTGCCAAGAATCAATCCCATGAAAGCAAACAACTTGAAAAAGGGTTATATGTATTTAGGAAATCTCTCGGCTCCCCTCGCGCTTGCTGGAGCTGGAGCCAGTGCTGGAGTTTTCTCACCCTAATGACCCCTGAAGCAGCCCGCAGGGATTGTGAAACAAGGCCGTTACACGAGGCAGCTCGCTAATTGAGAAGTTGATCGGGGGTAGAGGGATCCTGCTTTACCGCGTTAAGTGCCGAAATCAAGCATGACTGGATTGACGTCGCCAAATCACTGTCTGGAGGCCACTCCAAGCCAGGAGCAGCAGGGCTTTTCACACCTGATAGGCCCCCACTCTATCTACATCAAGTCGCATTAAGAAAGGGATGTATTACAGGAGGGGAGCCTCTGCCCCTGAAGAGTGCTGCCCGCGCCAGCTAATTGCTGCACCACAGCTTCCTAGGCACAGCCAACGTGCTCAGGTGCCAGAAGCATGAGCTACCAGCTCCAGTTACAGAGTACACCTTTGCCTCCCCTCCAAAAGAACAGAAAGGATCTCTCCATGTGAGGGACGCAATTAGGAGAATTAATTCTTTGTCCTGGCTGGGCAGAAAGCTGCCCTGTTAGAGAGAGCATCTGGGGGATGCAGGCTTCTGCTCGAAGCACTGTGAGGGCACCTTGACCTACAACTCTCACAGGCTCTCGGGAGTTCTGCCAGAGAGGGAGGGCAGCTGGAGAAACTGAGGCAGAGGACTCAGAGCGCAAAGAACCATAAATCACTGAACTGCTGGGCCTTTCAATCACAAGTGGATGCCTAACTGACTCTTATTCCTCTGCAAACCCCCCTCATCAGCAGATTGATCAAGGTGACTAAGAGAGCCTGGGATTTAATCCCAGTCAGGATTAACACCCAGCGGCTCCTGCCCCGCAGTCCTCAGCTTGCCTCAACTTTAAAAGGGGTCAGCTCTTATTCCCGTGTACTATCAAGAGACACAGCCACGACGTGGTCAAGGTTGCCTTGTCAATCTGCCTGTTATTTATGCAGAACAGAGGGTCCCCCAAACTGTTCTGAGGTAAATTTTAAGCTGAGGAGGAAATACATCAGGACATGAGGCAGCCAGCCTCTGAAATTCAGTGGAGCTGGTCACAGTCACATTCTCAGGGTACCTTTTAGAAGCAGGAGTAATTTCTTTCACAAACTGTATCCACTGTTACATGATGATATGAAAGCATGCTCTATAATAAGAGCTTCAAATTCAGACTTTACGTGTCTTCATATACTGCTTATTTAGATCTAAAAAGACAATGACAGAAAGTCAGGGGGTAGCACGATAATACAATTTAGAGGAAAAATCACTGGAGATAAACTGTAAGGCATTATATGGAGAATATTTCCATATTTTCTTTGAAATTTCAATAAAAAACTGAGATAGTTTTTGTTTTTCAGAAATAATAGTCCATACTTGCTGCTTCTCTACATAAAAGCTTTTTCTCCTCTTTAACATGGGGAATCTTCTGTGAAATACACCTCACCATAGCTTTACTGAGGCTGCAATCTGGCTTTTTTGTTTGTTTGTTTGTTTTGTTTAATAAAACTGTGAAGAGGGAGTAGTGGGGAAAAAAACCTTGAAAGAACCAATAAAAACTACCCTACATGAAATGGCATTAGCTGTAGGTCACATATACTGTACACACTGTATTGCACGTGAATCACATTTTTACATACATGAGAATCATCACATTACATCTCTCTTATGACAACTGGTAACCTGGATGAAATCCTTCCCTACATGCAATATTCTCAACTCTGTCAAATCCTGAAAAGCATGGCCAAAGCTGGCTTGCTCAGTTTCGCTGCTGTCCCTTGGAGGGGGCAGACTCTTTCCCCCCTGCTGGCTACCAGATATGTCAGATTAAAAGAGTACGGCAAACACAGTGTTCCCAGGTATCATTCTAGAGAAGGGGAAATAGGAATTTGGTCTGGTTTCTACTGCAGTTACAGCTTCAAGCCCCTGAAGATGAGCTGATATTGCGGCTTATCCCTTCCCTTCCTGCCATAGCGGTCAGCAGCAGACAGCGTGGCAGGCACCACTGCAAGCACAGACAGGCTTAAGTGATGGGGAGCGATAAGAGTGCGGGAAAGTATGAATGGAGCTATCCCGTTCCACCTAGGCATGGCAGCAGGTAAATTTATCCTCCTCTGGACTATTTATGTGATATTTTTTAGGGGTGAGGCAAGGTAATGAGTGACTGATGAAGTCAAAAGATGCCTACTACTACAACAGCCTGAGAGAGGGGGAAGAGGTGCCTCTGCATTGGCCCTGTATTAAATGCACAGCAGCCTCTCTGCTGTTCCTGTTGCATCACATATATGTGACTAGTGCAATCATCTCTGCATGGGATTCTGGAAGGAAGTATCCTGCCATGCTTATAGCAGGGACTTCATTTTTTAAAACTAAAGTGATGCTCAAATATAAACAAAGACGTGCACAATATGGCAGAGGGCATCCTTGGGAGGAGAGTCATGACTGGCTGTAGGCAATTTCAATCACTTCCTTCAGAAGTGAGGTCACTTAGAGTTTGTGTGTGCATCTCCCTGTCCTCGGGGAAGCACCCTTTGCTGCAGCAGAACCCAATCAAGCCCTGTCCTGTGCCTCTACCTGCTGCTCCAAAAGTTACCTGAAAAATATTTGACAGATTTTCTCACTCACATAAGTAGCCTCAGACTGAGAGAAGTAGCAGTGTCCTCTATTTTCCTGTCCCTTTTCATAAAATCATGGAATGGTTTGGGTTGGAAGGGACCTTTAAGATCATCTAGTTCCAACCCCCTGCAGGGATTATAGGCAGGGACATAGACCAGGTTGCTCATAGCCCCACCCAGGCTAGTCCTGAATGACTCCGGGGAGGGGATATTCACAACCTCTCTATCTTATTTCAGTGTCTCACCACCTTCACGGTAAAGAATTTATTTCTGATATCTAGTTTAAATCTACCTTCTTCCAGTTTTAAAACATTTCCTCTCGTCCTGTCACTACCTTATAAAAAGTACCTCTCCAGCTTTCCTGTAGGCCCTCTTCGCATGCTGGAAGGCTGCTATAAGGTCCCTACAGAGCCTTCTCTCCTCCAGGCTGAAGAGCCCCAACTCTCTCAGCCTGTACCTGTACGTGAAGTGCTGGACCTGCTCCAACAGCTCCATGTCCTTCTTGAGTTGAGTGGACACAGAACTGGATGCAATACTCCAGGTGGAGTCTCATGAGGGCAAAGTAGAGGGTTAACGCTGATGACCTCCCTCGATCTGATGGCCGTGCTTTTCTTGATGTAACCCAGGATACAGTTGCCCTTCCAGGCTGCAAGCTCACATTGCTGGCTCATGTTGAATCTTTCATGAACCAACATAGAATCACAGAATCATAGAATCATAGGGGTTGGAAGGGACCTCGAGAGATTATCGAGTCCAACCCCCCTGCCAAAGCAGGTTCCCTACACCAGGTTGCACACGTAGGTGACCAGGCGGGTCTTGAATATCTCCTGAGAAGAAGATTCCACAACTCCCCTGGGTAGCCTGTTCCAGTGCTATTTATTATTTATATTTGACATCCCCAAATCCTTCTCCTCAGGGCTGCTCTCAAGCTGTTCTTTGCCCAGCCTGCATGTGAGCTTGAGACTGCCCTGATCTGGGTGCAGGATCTTGCACTTGGAGCCCTTTGTTTTGATCCAGAGAAGAGTTTAGGAGCCGTCAAACCAAACAGAAGCTAACTATTGCTCCATGCCACCGATGGCTATTACCCTGAAGCTCAGGTAGGGAGATCATGTCTTCAGTATCCTTGCTCCAGTACTGTAAACTACACACTCCAAAACAAAGCAACTAGATAAGAAACATTAAAAATGATATATGTCCTCCTCAGTCTTTTCCATCTTCTTTCTACCAATACGCCACTAGATAAAATGCTAACCTACAAGTGCAAATCTTTTGTTTCTCCTTTTTACAGCTGTTCACCCCTTCATCTTCCTCCATTCCTACCTTTACCTTGTTTTATTCATTTCAAGTCACTGACATTTGTTTTATTGTTACCATTCTCAACTACCTCAGGCCTTTCTTCTTCCACCAGGCCCAATCCTTGTTGTACAGTCTTGTTCACTTTCACTTGACAAATTATACTTTTGCGTAGATCCTGATCCAACTTATCATTCTGCCCAGGTTTCAGGTCTCATATTTGACTGAAGTTCATTTTTCTTCTAATTAAAATTACATTTCAGAAATCAAACTTCTGGCTAACTAGAGGGAGGGGTTTCTAATGCTCCAGTCAGTTAGTCACTACAATCACTGATGATTTAAAGAAATATTTGGTATGGGTACCATGCAGCTTTTTTAGGTATTTTCCCTTGACATGTGATCTATTCTGCTTTTTCCATTACCTCTGGAGTTAGATAGGGTTTTCTCTTAAATCCATTCATCTGCTACCTACAGAAAGACAATAGGAAGCTCTGCTACTATCCCTGTAGCTTGTTTCTTGGTAGTTTAGGAGGACAGTTTAAAGCTTGTGCTAAGGATCATGAAATAGTAAATGAAGAAAGGGAGGAGTTCTTCCCTCCCTTTAGGCAGCTAGAGATGAGTTTTAGGGAGACGATAGGAACAGGACGTCTTAAAAAGCAGCCCCAAAAAAGCTTATTTGTGACTACAGTATTAATGGTCTCAAGGAATGTTGCTGTTTGTAATTACTGCTGTAACTGTCCACCCTACCAGACCCAGTATACACATAGACCCAAGCAGTATGCAACCAACAAGGGTTGTCTGAGTTGTAGCAGTGCTTTCCCACTCACAGAGTTGGTTATCCCTCATCTTTTGCTTTAAATTTGTTCTGTATGTTGACATTTAAAATTTTGGGGTACTATTCAGGATTCTGAATAACAGCCACAATTCTCAGAAGTTTCCGATGTCCAAATTCTTGGGGAATCCATCCCCAGGCTCTTCAGTTTGATGTAGTTCATTTCAGTATGAGAGGATAACTTGAATTGATTTTGATTAAAGAAACCCGAAAATTATCCTCCTTACAGACATGCACGTAAAGGGGAAAATAATAAGGGCAAAGCCCTTCATGCTACATTTTAATTGAAGCTGAAGAAGTATTAATCAGAGGGCAGGGAGACATTTCAGCACAATCAGCTACAGCACAGAAGATGCGAAGTACACCCAAGGCCAGTTCTGCAAGACTGGACAGAAGGCAAGCTGTGCAAATAATTGCTGTGGCAGCAGCATGCACAAATCCAGTCTACCCTACCAAACCTGGTAGTCTACTCATAGGCTGGAAAAAGACACACTCAGAATGCAACCACCAGGGATTTCGTCACCTGCTGCCCCACGCAAGCAAAGACCATGACACAGCCCCAAAGTTCTGTTAAGGGATTTTCCATTATTCATTCAGAAGTATTAAACTGACCTGAAATTATTGAAGGATTACTCATATAGATAACAGACACAAATCCTGTAACATATATCCCACATATCTGCTACAAAACCCGTAAGAGTAAGAGGTACTATTTCTGACTGACTGAGCTGACCAAAAAGGCTGCTGGAAAAAGAGAGTAACACTTCTACAACCCTTGACTGTACAAACATGGATTTTCCATTCATGGGGGACTGTTTTATTATACTGATACAGTATATTCCTATTAGGAATATTTTGCCAATATTGTATGTCAATACTCTTAGATGTGCAAGTTTTCATAGTGTTGAATATTCCTTATTTTTATGAAGAAAAGATTGCAGACTTCAGAGGAATGAATCATACCCACATTGATTTCCTGGATCAGACGATGTGTTACAGCACTGTAAGAGTCTGCCTAGAAAAAAAAACTGCAAAAATTTGACTGACATCTGAAACCAGGGAAAAATGCTTTTTCCCAGTGAAGAAACATGCTTGCTAACCAGACTTTACTTAGCAAATATATATATATATATATAAAACCCCCTACTCTTTGAATAATTAAAGTGTGTTGTAATTGTGTAAGATATCTCAATTCAGAAATTATAAAATGAAGGAAGATTAAAAAAAAGGCAGTCTGGATTAATAATATGTTGCATGCTGTAGTTATAGATATATCTTGCAGATCATTGCTCTGTAGTTCCATAATCTTCTGTATTTTTTTTTATTTCAAAAAGCAGATGCTTCTTTTCAGCTTCTGATTGGAAACGGTTGTTGAACAAAGAAAGTGTTTCATATGAGACCACACAATATTTTTATTTACATAATCATGACATCTATGAGCAGACTTGGAATTCAAGAATTAGTGAATACTTCAGAAAGTGCAGGATAGAAATTCACATTTGCAGCTGAATTTGCTTCAGTGGTGTAAACAGCCATTTCACAATCACTGAATGCTTCCAGACAGCTCAACTAAAATGCTTTCTGGCACAGACATTGGTTGAAAACAGCCATTCTTAATTAAATATTGGATACTATCCTTAGAATGATGGTTTTTCTACCAAGAACTAAGATTATGCATGGAAACCTACAGATACTACTATCAGATCATCTTGATTTAAATATATATATGTATATATATATATTTATATATAATTATTTACTAAGCAAATAATTCCATTCAACATCTTGCAATTTCTCATATTTAATCACTAACTGTAAGCAGAAATTGAAGTTACCTGTCAAATTCATCATCAACTAAGAGGACCGGAAAAAGAATGGAAAGAAGATCAAGTTGCCAATATGATCAGCATTCTTGCTGCTCTTACAGAAGGTGATCTAACACCCACTGAAGCGAGTAGCAGGGATAAAAACACTGCTTTCCTTCTAAGGTGCTTTTTTTTTTTCCTATCACAGAATTGGCAACATCGCTATGTTTCATGAGACAGTAGAGCATTTAAAATTAGGCAAAATTTTGGCTCTTTGTGCCCGACCTCTACCCCTGTACGTGCTCATTCTTTCAGAAGGGATTAGGAAGAGTAGGAAAGGCATCTTCCAGAATAGAACGAGGCATGGCAATAATCCTCTAACTGATCACTTAGAGCGCTAAATAAATAGACACAAGTCATTCTGTGAGTCCTTCCTTTTTTAAGCTATGGCAGGAGCAGCCACTCAGAAGCATTGTACGGGGCTTGTGCACCAATGAGAGTTTCCCAGGGAGCCACAATTACAGCACTCATGGAAACAACATCATGGACTTGGAAATTTCTCCTCTGCACAAGTACTGTCTAGTATATAAAACAGATTCACAGTAAGAGCTCCCTGTTTTACAAGGGAAAAAAAGCATGTATTTCTATACCATATCACTACATCATAAGCATTTTTCCAATAAGTCGTATAAATTTTTAATCAAGCAAATACTCTTATTGAGCCCAATAGGTTCACTTGTACTAGGAAGATTTGCAAGACTGGCAACAAATGAACAATAGTCATAATCCTTTTTCTTGTTTGCTCGTGTGTGTACTCTATGTAATAGGAAAGAAGCTGAGGAGGAGAAAACAAAAAAGCATCTAAAATAGTTAAAAATTTTTTTTGGACCTTCACAACAGATCAAAATCTTCCTTCACTTTGGTTATTGTTATTATAACCATGATTCTTCTACAGTAACTTGTCTGGCATTACTGAACCAGTCATGCAAGCTTTTGCAGCTCCTATATTCCTTAAGCCTCCACCATAATTTGCTATCTAAACTGTGAAGGCAACAGGAGGGCTTCAAACAGGTCTCAGTAGTGTGTCTGGAACTGTTGCTGAGAATTTGAAATCAAAGCACAGGACAATCAATAGCAAAAATCAACCAAAAATAGGGAAAAGACGAGAACATGATTAAACATAAAGAATTCTTCTGATTGGTTCGGAAGCCCTGTGTGCTATGCATCAGAGGTTTAATCATCGTAAGTTTTAGGAAGATTTCTACAGCTATCTTCCATGGTGGTTCTTAACCAATATTTGCATTTTCTCCTTCCCAGCAGCTATGCAGTCTCTGGAAATTAAAGATGTTAAAATATGTCAGGAATGCATGTTCCCCTTGGCCGCTGGTTTCAAGTTCATATCCAATCTCACAATGAATCCATTTACTTTTTTTTTTCCCTTTTTCCTCAGTACTTGCTTGGGCTGTTTTCCAATGATCTTTGGGAATTTTTCTCTATTTAAAGTGGTTCAACAGCTGTCCAGATGTGAGACTGCTAGTATGTTTAGCTACAACTTTTAGAGAAGAGGCAATTACCTTAACTAAGACAGGCAGCCTTCCCAGCTCAAGTTAGAAGAGGTGGCTATTAGCAAGTTGTATGTTCTTTAAAGCTGGTTTCAGCCCAGGCCAAGTTTATTCTGAAACTGAACACTGGGTTTGAAAACCAGAAGGCCAATTCAATAGAACATCAAAAGGTGGATTTTGTTTTCAGTGTAATATAGGTATTTTATCTGGATCACAAAGGATTCTATGTTACTGTAAGCTGTACTCAAAACCAGTCTCTCCTAGAATTAAAAGGATTAAGCAGGTTCAAATCAACAATTCTATATACATTTCTTTTCTTGGAAGCTTTATCCAAAAGAACATTAATATTTTCTGATTATACTTTAATCAATAGTTCACCTATAGGGATCACTACTAAAAATGAATCTCTTCATAAAGGGACAGAAACCATTAGTTATCCAAAAATGTGTATTTTCTCTATTTAATTTAATTATCTATCTATTTTTGCAGAAGTCTGTAAATTTACTGTTTTCACAGTGTACATGGATGGTGTGTGAGGGAATAAATAATAATAAAAACAAGCTACAGTTAAAATTATATTGAAATACTTAATAGTTATAATGCAGAATGGAATATCCATACACTGCAGATTTCAGAATGTGAAAATAAAATTGACAACAAAACCAAAGTAGGCTTTGTTGACTTTTCCCTCATCTGTGAGAAACATAAAAAGAAAACAGAGAAGTATTAATAGCAAAAGAAAACTGGATTTGAGACTCATGCTTGTGATAAACAAATTGCTTTCAGCAGGAATATTTCTTTACAGCGTGCGCTACAACTGAAATTTGGCACTACCTCTTACCAACCCTGTTGAAATTTCATGAGAAATGAATATTTAGCTTCAATAATAATTTATTAACTTGAAAGTTTAGCAAGTCTTTAGGCCTTGATACTGCAAAAATGCAGGTGATGTTCATTCACTACTGCCACTTACTAAATTATATGTGTAGAACCATCTCCAAGTTCAGAGACCGGAATTCAGAAGTCTTCGGAGGAGAACTTCTATACATACCTTGAAGGGTACCTATAGGCTTGGATCTTTTGAGTGGGAGGTATACAATTAATTCTTACTGACAATAAGTGTTACTGGCAACCTCCAGGAACACGACTGTGTTGTTGGGATAATTATTTCAGTTATTTTTTGTACTGTTCGGAATACATTAATCTTAATTAATCACAGTAAAACTTTCTTTTAGAAAATAAAATGAGGATATTTCAGGGAGCAGAGAGAATAATGAGGAAAACAAAAAAACTAAACAAAAATTAAACTCCCCATTAATTTGGTGTGAAAAACTTACATTCTTCTTGCACCATTTATTGCTTATAATTTACTTGTACCTGATGATCAAATATAGTGAATGAAAAAGACAGTACCGTCTCAGGTGATTTCAGAGTACTTCCCTTATGTTTTTCCTTATAAAGTAAGAAAGATCTGAGTAACGGTTCACTTAAAAAAAAAATGGTTTAACGTACAATTCAACATTACGTATGTTATGTATGAACATAACATTCAATAGCTCTTTCATTTAAACCCTTCCATTCCTCTCATCTGCAGGAAAGGTTTCAATTTGAACACATAAACAGTGTGACATTCAGCAGGAATAAGGAGCAGCCCCCCAAAGACCCAATCATCTCCCATTTTAAGGGTAAAAAAAAGTGGCCATAGCTTCACAAGAGATAGATGTATTTTTAAAAAGTCTCCAAATAAGGAGCCAGCACCAGAGCATGCTGCCTGTTAAATCTGAAAGCTCTAAGTGTGTTAATGGTCTGAAAACAACATCTGTGTAGCCAGGATACCAGTGCTGGTACTACCTTTACAAGACAATCCATGTACTTCTGCACTCATAAGCCAAACCAAAACCGTGCCTGGGAGTGGTCTTCCAAGCTCTGTGGGCTCAGACAGGCATAGCTGTACCCTTTATGGAATATGCCAGCAATAGGAAGCTGCTTGTCTACCAGGATTTTCTGCACAAGCCTATTAATTTCCCTTTACCTTTTACTGCGTGAAAAGTTCTCCCCCAAAGGAAAACAAGTTGCAATTTTGGTAATTAATCGCACTATGCCAAAATAAATAAATAAATAAAAATTAAAAGGTTTGTTAGTGCCTCGGAGAGTGGAACACATCATGAATTAGCAATTTGCAATTAGAAATTTGCATTGAAGAAATGGGAAGGAGCAAATAAATTCTAGATCAAAATTAGTGTGTTACAATTTATCCATCGTTAACTTAAAGCAAGCATTTGACAATTTACCTGTATAATGCTAGCCAGTCGAATATGATTTGCTCACATCAGTAAACTGTTAATACGCTTCTAAAACCAAAGAAAAATATGGAGGAATGCACAAACTGATTCAAATTAACCAGGTCTCACTATTCATTTTCTGAAAAGCACTGGGCGTGCCTTGCATCCGAAAGCAACGATTTGTTATGCACTGTAGTGTTACAGCGCTCCACATCATAAGTAACTGTTTAAAAATCCAAGGCATTCCTAGAATGTTTCACTTAAACGTTTCTGCAATAAAATCTTATTGAACTGTTGCTTTTATTAATTTTTTTTTACACACTAGAGACCAAGGGATGCAAGTTAGATTTTTTTCTTTTCTCTTTGCTCCTTCCTATTTATTTTTTTTTATAAACTTTGCCTACTACTAGCAAATAAACTATCTCTCTTCTTTAATAAAACCACGGCCTTGAGTTTTTGCCCCTTAATAGTAGCCTACATGGTCGACTACCCTTGGTGTTAAATTTTCTTAAATTGTATTTCTGTCAGTATATCATTTTTTTAAGCAATGGACCCTATAATAGCAAGCTCTGTTCTGTCAGGAGTACATTTTAACAGCATGACACAAGTATTTTTCACTACGGGAGACAAACAATGATATGTATTACATGCAGTAAACATTGCCTTTGGTACATAGGGTTCTCTTAGCATTCATCTGTCTAAAATTTCATTGTGTCCTGGACGGGGAAAAAAAAAACCCTGCCTCTCATTAACTATTGCCAAGGGCTGTAGGTTTGCAAAGTGCCAACAATGCATTGTCACATTTCTCACAAAACAAGGGCTTGATTGAATATTACAAGAATGCTGGAAAGCCAGCAAGGTGGATTAGGGGATATTTTAATAGTAAAAACAAAATTACAAGCCTTTCAGTGGGCTGCTTAACTAGCAATCTTGTAACCTTTTTTTTTTTTTTTCCTTAAAACATGCCCCTTCCCCTCAAACAAGTAGGAACAAGAACTTTATGAAATAAAGATGTTTTGCACTTAAAATAATAGGGTCCTGGCAAGAGCAGAATAAAAATGGCAATTTTTCTGTGCGAAACGCACTCAGCCCTGCAATTTTGCAGCATGAGGACTGCAGTGGCAGCAGTTCCGAAATTCTCCTTAAATTTACATGTGGGCTGCAGTTTGGTAGTTAATCAGACCAATATAGTTACTTGGAAAAACAAGTTTCTGGTGCTGATGCACATGAAGTACCCTTTAGCTGTGAGGGACCACACCAGAGGATCTCTCTGCTGTGACATCTTTGCCATACATTGCGTGGGTGTATATGACCTCATGC
Source organism: Cyrtonyx montezumae (assembly GCF_038088225.1). Taxonomy (NCBI): domain Eukaryota; kingdom Metazoa; phylum Chordata; class Aves; order Galliformes; family Odontophoridae; genus Cyrtonyx; species Cyrtonyx montezumae. The sequence goes on along the minus strand of NW_027072034.1, from coordinate 99,320,969 downwards.
GAGCCATCTGCAGTGGGGTCAGAATCTCTCTTTGTGAATCAGTAGGTTGGGAGGGGATTTATAAACAGCTCAACACTGGCACAATTCTTTTCTGATTCAAAAACCAGCAGGAGTGCAGAGCACTCTCAGAAACCTCATCGGCTTTGCTGAACTCTGAAGTGACTTTCATCCAGAACCCAATACCACGAACACTGTAAACGGGTAACGTGCAAAGAATTATTTGCAAGAATAAAACCAATGTGAGTATAAAATTTACTCAGACTCATAATTGTTGCATTATTGCATTATTTACTTGATAACTGCTCCTTTAAAGAAATATGATTTTTTTTTTTCTCTTTGGGATAGAATCAGCATAATCAGAAAATCTTTTTTTAGAGGCTTTGGGTAAACACACTGCTCCACAAAAGCATCATCTGTGGTAGGCAAATCACTCCCAAGATCTGAGTTGTCTCTTCTATAAGAAAAAGAACAAGACATTTTCTCAGCCGCTGGGGAGCCAACACCTGAGGCAGTAAGATAGAAATAATTCAGTGCTAGGTCCAAATGCAAGGTATAACTTCCTCACTTAAAATGACGAAAGGCTTTTTGGCTCCTGAGAATTATTGGAAAAGGATTATCACAAACACTGATTTGATGTAAACTGAAAATAGCTTAGTTAGATCTTCTGGGCCCAAAGCAGAGAGGACCTCAGCAAAGGGTGAAGCAGCAGTGGGTAGAGGGTACAGAGTGGATAGAAGAACAGAGGGTAAGGTTCCCAGTGACGGAGCCAGGGAAGGACAGAAAGGAACCACGAAGTATGTATGTTTTTAAGAGGTGACAAGATTTCCTAACAGGCTGTTACAGAAATTACTGGGGAATTTCACTTTGCAGGAACATTTTAAATTAAGACACTGGCATATAAAATGTCCAATGGATGTTGGGAGATGCAGACACACAACTTATTATCTCAAGCACATTATTCATTTTGCATCTGATGACTGCTGGCTCTAGTCACAGTTGTTGAATAGGTGGGGTTTTTAAAGGAAGAGAAATTTACAGCTGTTTCACAGAGACAGAGAAGAGATTATTTGCCCTATATAGCCTTCAGAAAAGAAATACAGAGAGTAGCTGGCACTGGTAAAATCTGAGATTGCTTGCCAAAGCCTGTAGCCTTATGAGATTCTCTATGCATCTCCTCAGCGGAGCTGAAGAAGGTTTGGCTGGAACAAGACTGCTTCTCACCAGCAACATCTGCTACAAGATCTGGAGATCTCTGTCATAACAAAGCCTGTTTTCAGATTCCTGCCCTCCTGTAGGTGCTGTGTGCCAGATGAAGGGAATGGAACAGGATAAATAGGCTCTACAGGCTCTGCATCCAGCCGGGGAGAATTTCTCTGAGAACAAGCTCCTCTGGCAGCTGAAGGACTTTAAGGGGACAAAAATACCTTCAAGAATCTTGGGCTGAAATTTTGGCACACCGTGGGATGGCGATTGCAGGCCTTTTACTGTTTCCTGAAAAGTCTGTCTGTGCTCCAAGAGTTATCTGGGGAAGTTCCTACAAGCTTTCCCTCATCCTGACAGAAATGGGTCACATAATGGAAAAAACAAAGACTACAAATGAACAGAAAGGATAAGGAGCTGGATGTTACTGGGTGAAAAGAGATCATCAAAGGAAAGCACTAGAGTCCTAAGGATACCATGAGATCAATAAACATTGCTCTGAGACCTTCCAGGTGCAGAGCTCATCTTGCCCGTCATGACCACTCTGCACCGCAATGTGACCTCCACCACTGCCTTCCAATGTGAGTGGAGAGTTTCAGATGCTCTCCCCTCTGCGCAAAGAAACTTGAATGACAGCATAAATTATTTACTCAGAGCATTCCTACCGGAGGCCCAGAGTCTGTCTAGCTTTCTCCTTTGCCATGAAATGGCACCTCTCTGAGTTCGGGTTGAAGGCCTGCCTGCTTATGCACAGTATAAAGTTGGAATGAGGCTGTCATGCCACCCAGTAAGTCACTCTTTAAATTGGGATGCACTACCCACCAACATTTAAGAACAACAAAAAAAGAATTTATCCAATCCATTTGCATTCCTTTATTTCTGAAGAATGCCATGTCAAGACATCAACTGTCTTTTTAAACAATCTCTAAGGTAATTAGGTTGCTTTTGTCCTTGAGACTATGGGAAAAAGCCCACTGTGTGCACATGGACAGTAAACGCCATATAACTCCATCAACCAGGATGTTCAGATCTGTCCAGATTCTTTTTTTATCCATTCCATTCAACTCCATTGACTGATAGAGCAGGTCAGGCTACCTGAAGCATCCGTACATTACTTGGGTAGACAAAATTTCCCCCTGCCACTAGTGTTTACTATAGCAATTAAAGATTCATGTGTTTGCTACAAACTCTCTAAAGCAGATGCAAAATACTCATAAAGCTACCTTTAAATCACTTCACCTCCAATACATCATCCCAAACACGTCATAACTGCTAGAAAACTGTTCACCAATCCTAAATAAATGCACACGAGGGTAAAAACAGAGTCAAAATTCATGTGCTGCTCACAGCTCTCTATGAATGCCACAGCATAATGTAACACACAGTCTCAGCTAATACTATCAAAAAAAAACCACTTCAGTATGTAGACTAAAGACAAATCTGAGGACCTGCTACCTTCCTTGTGCATTAAGCATCCCTCATGTGCAATGTGAGAACAAGGGTGGGAGGATAAAACATTCTGGATCTTGCCATAGTCATTACTGCATATCCTCCAGTGTCCTCAGACAACATTGCCCCCCTTTTCTCTAACACCTGACACTGTTCCTCCTCACTGCAATTTTTGTGTTAAGCCTTAATAAAGCTCCAACATCCATTGTTAAAACTCACAAACTTAAAATTCTGTGCTTTGGTGCAAGCAGAGGCTCAGCTTGTGTGACTTTTTGGAATCACTGCAGCAAGTCGTGAATGATGTATGAAATGAAAAATCCCTGCTCACTGCACACAATTCAGATAGTAAAATCTCCCTGGAGCATAAAAAAAAGCACTTAAACATGTCATTTTATTTTTGTCCTGTGCCCAGAAGACTCCCTCATCTCTTCCCAAGAACATGCAGACACCTCAGCTACCACCAGAGAACACGAAAGTACTCTTGGAGCTAAAAGTGGATCAGCTCAGTTCACACAGTATTTCTAGGAAAGGATACAGGGATCTGGAGCAAACCAGACAGAATTATACTGGTGACATGTTCAGGCCTCTCTCCAGCCACACTTTTTGTCTCATTTTTTAAAGTAACACCTAATCTCATCATCCTGACTCTTTAACTTGATTGACCTTTCCAGATTGCATTATGGCAGCAACAACAGCATGCTCAACATAGGGGCATGAGAAGAAATATTTGATATAAATATCATGTGTGTGACTAGCCATCATTTATGTTGGGAAAAATATAGCAACATGCTTCTACTTTTTTTCTTGTTCCAGCACTTTCTCACAATGCTAACATTCAGGCCTTCAATGTTTCTTGCCTGTTAACTGGAAATTTCTATTCGACCTGCCTTTTGGTGCTGACCTTTTAAATCTGGTATAATTCGGTCACTTTCATATTTGCTGCACATGCTGCTTTCATTTGGCTTTTAATGAGCGCCTATTATATTTTCCATATCCTTATGATGTAGAAGCTGTTAGAACATGGGAGGACTTTTTTTTTTTTTTTTTTTTCCTTTTTCTCTTATTGGTTTGACAAGGGCAATGCAGAACACATCAGTAAGGGTTGGGTTACTCCCAGATGGATTTCTTCCTTACCAAAACTTCTGCATGCAATGGACAGTTTTGGTTCATCCACATCCACAAGGGTAGTGGATCTCCAGGTTTAATGTTACAGCAAAATCACTCGGTTTGGCGCAACAAAATTCTTTCTCAATCACAAAGAAGTGGGGAGATGTCCAGTTTGCTGCTGGTTCCTTTGAGCACAAGAATGGAAAACTGACAGTAAAACTGCAAATCCATGGACGAGTGATCTGCCCAGATGCAGCTGTCTTGGTGACTGCATTTAGACTTAGGAATAGAAAGCTGGGGTCTGATCTAACGACAATTGATGTTGTCTTCTCTTGACAAGTTTTCTTAAATTTGCAATTTAATAATTATTCTTCCCAAAATATTACTGATGAAGAAGGACAATTGCCTACATCAGTGTCACATTTCTGTCATCTTTAGGATTCTGAAATTTCAGTGAAAGCAGAGAAAAAAGGTGCAGCCATTAACCCTTTTGCTTTTCCAACTTCTTTGTGCAAGAAGCAGAACCGTAACTACTTCCACTCCTTATGCACAGCAGAAGGATGACAAGACAGGAATTCACACCAGACAGAGGCAAGTGAGGCACAGACAGGCAAAAAACTTAGCAGTACATCCTCCACCATCAGCAGCAGTCCTTTCAAGAAGCAACACTGCAGTACGGCTGAATTAGCAGAAACTGCTACCATATTTTTTTCTGGAGTAAACCAAGAAGCAGACAGCAAATATCTGGTAATATCTGATTTATTCCACCTATTGGGATATCTTTGGATGTCACCACCTACACAACCTCGAAAGCAACACATGGCTGGAAAAACTGCATGGACTGTAAAACTCTGCTCTTCATTGTTATTTCTCAACAGACAAACACACCAGGTCCAGTTTAGATTTGGTTTCACAAGAGATCAGCTAGATCTCTTGTGAGATATGAAGATACTGTGCTTAAAGCACGCATAAAAAGAGTTTTCCAAAGTTTGGAAGGTAACAAGGTTGGTTCTCAATTACCATACAGGGATAACAATTTCCAGGCTTACACTGACAAAAATATCTCTCTCCACTTTAGGGAGATTTTCTGGGAAACAAAAGGTGCTTGCAATTATTTTCATCATTTATTTCCTCCACATCTTAATTTTCTCTTTTTGGAGGAAATGGAAAAGGAATACTTATTCTTCCATCAGGTTTTTGATACTCTGCAATACAACCTCTCACTCTACTGCTTAAATCATATTGATAGCAAGCCAAGCATGAATCACGTAGGAGGTGGTGGCAGGAACTTTTCCCAAAAAGCATACCTTAAAAACTGATGAATCAGCTTTTGAGGAAGAAACACAGAGAAATGGTGTTGAGGTGGTTTAAATGAAAGTATCAGACAAAATACAGAGGTTGCAGACCTGCTAAAATAGCCAGCTTATGTGTCTTATACATATCCATGTACATAAGATAAAAAAACTACTTTTTTTAACAGATCACAAGGAAAAATGCTTACCCGCCAACATAGTAAGATTATCTGGATAATAGTAATACTGTTTAGAATAGATCATTCTAGAATTATTTGCACAGACTCAGTAACTCCAGTTCAGACAGATAATCTGACAAATTAAAGTAGATTTTGCAAATATATACTAGCATCAGAGTAAACCTCAGGAGTCTGTTAGTAGAGAAGATATATTTGTGAAGGAGGGAAAAGAAGAGAGTGAAAGCAATCAGCTGCTTACCATAGCAAGAAGCTGTATGTCTTATGATCACCTTAATTATTCCTTGGCCAAATTAAGAACTCATCACGGGCAGTATACCTGCTGCACACATGTCAGATGTGGAATGTTGTCTGTTTTATTTTGTCTTTTAAACTTGTAATTACCAGCTGAAAATCTATTCAAAAGACGCACAAGAAACAGGGAGGAGTAAGAAGATATGGATATTACAGGAAAGCAATCAAACTTTGTTGTACTTAGAGTCTGAGAGAAATCGGAACTCAGACAAGGGGACATCAGGAATGGTTCTCAGGTTGAATATTAGAAAAAACTTCTTCAAAAGAATAGACGGGTACTGGAACAGATTGCCCATGGAGTGGTGGAGTCACTGTCCCAGGAGGTGTTCAAGAAATGCTTAGATGTGGTACTTAGGGACGTGGTTTAGGGGGCAATATTGGTGGTAGGTGGATGGTTGGACTAGGAGATGTTAAGGGTCTTTTCCAATGTTAAAGATTCTATAATTCTGTGAAAATGCCTCAGAAAAGCACATGGGAGGCCTGTGGTTGGATACAATCTCATAAAGTGGTCATTTCTGTTTTACTCTATGAATCCTTCTTTACAGTGGTTCACTCTGCATTACAACTGAGTTAGTTAAGGAGGTGCTGCAGGAAGCACTCCTGGCTCACTTCCTCCTACAGCAAGGCTCATTAAAGACAGCACATTTACAGTAATGCTTTCAGCATTTCCTATAGCTCTTAAGATTGCTTTAGTAAGTTAAATTCTGAGCAGAAAGAGTATATTTTATTTTACTTTTTAGCGCTCCCCAAGTATTCAATGTCATGTTGCATTTTTTTAATACTATACGGAGCATAAAAACGCATTAATTTAACATCTTAATGACAATGAACACATCCTTCTACCAGCCAGAAGCTGCTAATTACATGGGACAGGTTCATCAGCACAGTTTTGGAGCATGAGGAGAAAATGAATTGAGAACCCAAGACTCACAAACACCAACTCAAAATCTTGGGGCTTTTAAATACACTTTTGTTCCACCTCCTACTGCTTGCTGTCTTCCCCATAAAAATTGCAGAGGGCAGAGCCCAAGAGCTGCCAACAGACTGTACAAGCTTCAAGGCAGACCCCTATATCACCTGCCAGAAGTTCAGCTTGGGAGTGATGATGGAGTAGGATTAACATAGAAATCCACATCCTTTCAGTCAGAGAGTAACAGGGAGAGATAGTTATGGATATCAGCACTTTGACATCCCAGAGACACACTGGTACAGTACAAGCTGTGGCTGTGGCCGACATTGCGGCCTGCAGCCATGTACCCAGCTAGGAGCCAGACTGCAGGTCTGGACTTCTGGACCCAGGAAGTGTCATGCTGTGGGTAGGAATAATCAGTGTACAGGGTGCAGTACACTAAAAAGGAGGGTACAGCAATTGGAGATAGGTTTTTCAGAAAGAGCCATTCCAATTTTAAATATTTGGCTTTGCTGAGGCATGTTTCTAAATTAATAGGTCCCATAGCTTTCAATAGGATTATTCAAGAAACATCAAGTCAAGCATGTAGTATACATTTGTAAGATTAGGGTTAATGTTATTTTAGTATAAAGTGTCCTTAATTGTATCAGATTACAAATTAAATAAGGAAGACGATAGAAGCTAGGGCAGAACTCATTGTGTCTGCCCTCACCCTTCTTGATACTTTCTGTAAGGTGGGCAACTTGGCCTTACAAAGGACTCTTCAAAAAGTTGCTTCGTTAGGTTTTTTTTTTTTTTTCTTCTTCTGTTAACCCAAATCTTCGATCCTAGAACTTCGGTGTTCTGTGCAAACTGTATTTAACATGAATTAGAAAGTGGAGAATTGCAATGTGTTTCTTAAGGGGAAGATGAATTTTTCAGTTTTTACTATCTAAAAATAAAAAAAGATGTACTTCGCCAATACAAATTCTGGGAAGGAGTAGAAGCTACGGAAGTAACAGTCCTCACTGCAGAAAAATAAGATTTGTGTAGAAGCAGTCATAGTGACAGGAAACCTAAATCAGTAATTTGCAATCACTGCAATTTTTTTTTATTTTTTTTTTTTTACCACCAGCCAACTTGCTTAAGCTATCGTTGCTTAGAAATCCTTCCCAAAAACATATCTAAAAGACAAAGCTAAGTTCAATAATTATTTGAACTATTTTTAGAAATTAAATTCATTTGTTCATTAGAACACATGAAATTTGAAGGAAGGTTATTTATTTAATCTGTATTTAATCAAGTTTTCTCAAACTAATAACCGTTGTTGTTTAAGGTAGCCACAAAAAAAATATATATATATAGTATAAAATTAAAACATTTGTTTTCTCTCAGAGCTGAACAATTCTGATCAGTGCAGTTCTATAATCTAATAATTACCCATTCACTAAGTGACAACGTGAGGCTCTATCTATGATGATTTACATCTTGAAATTACGCCTCTGAATAAAAAATTAAGCTTGATGCACAAGCATTTTACACATTTTAGCCAATATCAAAAGAAAAGTGGTAACTCTCGTACATGAAGTCCAAATAATCACACTCAAACAGGCACTACTGAAAACAATAAAACAAGAGCAAGATGGCATAAGCTACCTGGTATAACGTAGTGTGTTGCTAATTAGTCCTGCATATCATAATTTGCAGTATATCTAAATGTATAAGTAGAGTAGACTTTCTCTGATTTCTCCAAAAACATAGGAAAGATGCAGTAAAATGTTTTATCTGCTCTGCTCTCCAAAAGTAATTTTATCTTTGCATGTTGCGCAATTCTCACTTTCATCCACTATGTGCCAACACAAGACATTATCATTTTTGCAAAGAAAAGATGAAAAGCTTAAATTACAGTTCTGCAGAATGCCACTTAACACAAGAACTGCAGGAGAATTTCCCATGGAACATCAATCCAGATCTGAAAATCTATTTTACAAAAGTAGCGATTTTCTGCTCGCAGAGTTCCTGTGTTGCGTTACATTTTGTGATAAAATAGATAAACAGAGTTCACTCTAATCCTGAATGAAAATATTTTTTGTTTAATAACTGGTGCTATTGTGCTCTTTGAAAACTAGGTGCTAAATACTTCTCAGCTGCTAGTAGCTGCAATTCTGATTCAAAGCTGGAACACAAACTGAATTATGAATACTCTACACCCTCACTCTAGTGTGACATTTCAGAATACTGCCACTAACTTCACTGATTGCCACGGGGCTATCAAGATGTTTAACTGATAGCATGCATTTAAAGTCAGTCTTGAAAAGTTTAGGGAACACAAAACCATGCCTATTTTCCTATTCAGGTACCTGCCTTACTCAGGATGCCGAATTCTACAATAATTTCTTCATAAGTATATGTGTAAATACAATACCAAGCAGATGCGCAGAGAGGAGAGCTTGGTGTTGTATTTTAACCATAGACCGTTTCATTTTGATACGGGGCCTTCTAATGATCAATTCTGGCAAAACTATTCATCCTGCTGTTTAAACAATTTATATGGTCAGGTAGATTTAGATTAGATATTAGAAAGAAATTCTTTACTGTGAGAGCATTGAGACATTGGAACAGGCTGTCCAGAGGGGCTGTGGATGCCCCAGGAGGCATTCAAGGCCAGGCTGGATGGAGCTTTGAGCAACCTGTTCTAGTGGGATGCCTCTCTGCCTATAGCAGGGGATTTGAACTAGATGATCCCTTGGTCCTTTTCAATTCAAACCATTCTATGATTCTAAGTTCTGATAATACTTTTGTGAATTTTTTTGAGTATCCGGTATATGGTTAAGGTTTTTTCTGTTAAGTCTAAATCTTAAAAAGGTGCGGAACCAGCGGTTTCTATAAATCCAAATTTTTGTAATTTCTAAATGAACTGCTGTTGTGTTTGGGTTTTTCTTTGGCCTAAGTCAGATACAACTATCTCATTGATTTGTCCATTTCCAGGAAAGCACGTCTCTATAGACTCATAAACACACCAAAAATAGTAGCACATTGTAGACATTACTTAAATAGCCCTTTCTCTTTTAAAACGTGTGTATACTAATACATAATAGCTATTTTAAAGAACATGGGATATACACAGTGAGACTCAATTGTGCAAAGGCTAATCGGGTTAGAATATGGAAGCAGCAGCCTCGGGAGGGTGCAAAAACACCAGTATTAGAACTCTAGAGGTGTAGAAAAAGCTTTATGGCAACACAGTTTCCATGCTTCAGATAGCGGGTCCGAAAATTTTAATAAATTCAAGAATATTTAGAATATTTAAAAAAAATTAAACCTGTGTCTGTTATCTAAGTTTATTTAAAAAGCCATCCATCATCCTATGATATCCAATGTCAGCAACCAAAACATGACACATCTAGTAAGGTATATCCAAAATTTACATTCTTTAATGCTCTAAATGTCAAGACCAACTTAATTTAGAAATTAAGTACTACATATCAAATATTTTGGTTTACAAAGCCCTCATGAACATATTTAACTTCAGTGAAAAGAGAAAGCAATTCCGAAAGTCAGGAGGACTGAAAAGTGTGTAATTGCACTGAACAGTTTCAAGGCTGATTCTCAGTTATCTGTTTTGAAGTTTTACATGAAATTTCTCTTTCCAGCTGAGAATTTTCTGCAATTTTCAGTTTCCTCACAACTGTATTTTTAGGAAAAAAAGAACTATGCTTGTTACATATAATTCAGAAATTCACCTTGTGGAGGAATATTAATTATGATATCCAAAACATTTGAATGGTACATCAAGACTAACATGATGAAATTCAGAATGATTTTATTTTTTATATATTTTTTAAATCACATAGTTCTTTTCAGTTTGGGGTAAAATAATAACAAAATAAAAATAAGGAAAGCTTCAATTTTTATTTTTCTTTTATTTTTATTTTTGTAAGGAACAGGCGTGGAGCAGAATTTAGGACCCCGTAAGCACATCTCTATGTTAGGCAATAATAGCTTAATATTGCTGCACTACACTGTACAGAGACACGTTGTTTTGTGAATGCTTCTTGCCAAAAAATGCAGAAAGTTTGCAATTAAGCCTTGGATGTCAAATCACATGCCTTAACATAGTTGATAATATTTATTCCTGAAGGAAAGCATTTTAATAGGGGTATTATTTTAAACATATTCCATAGCAGCACTAGTTAAAAGTCTCTTCTAAGGGAAAATTCAACAAGGAAAAGAAATGGACTAAGTTCCATTTATTTTAAAAGCAACTGCTGAATTCTATAGGTCTGCTTAGTATTTTTTACAGGAACATTAACCCATCCTCTGATGCTGCAGACTAACCAAGGTTGCCCCAAAATCACAAGCTTCATTGAACTACTATAAATTGACAAAATATTTACAGTAAAATTATTTTCCATAAAATACACTGTACTGCAGCAAGATAATGAAGAGATATAGGACAGGCTTTAAGATGCAATGTACTTTCATCTGAAAAGACTCCTGAAATTCTTTGAACCCTTCCAGGGGATTAATGAGGTATTTTGACAACACACAAGAAGTGTCTGGTTTTCAAGAAGCCTTATAAGAGGGAACATTCACATCCTTGGAAATTAAACTGTGTATTTTAAGCCACTAAAAATAACACAATTATTAAAAATTTGGCAGCTCTGAAGAAATATACCAGAAGATACTAGCAAACACATGGAACTACTGAAGAGCGTCAAACTTGAGTACACATATTTTACAGCCTTTCAACATGACTTAAACACCGATTTTAACAGCTTAATTGAATGTTTCTTATTAAAAGCTATCACAGATGAACTAAAATAAGGAGCTAAACTAGCCAGAGTGTAACTAAATCAAACCCATTACTCCTTACAATTGTGATGTGTATGTGTATTACTCCCCTCATTGTACACCCTTACCCTTCAAGAACTGGTACAATGTTTTAAGTATTTCAAAGCAGCTGTCAATTAGTGGGAGAGATAGTGTGACTGCGCTGTTTTATATTCTTATTTTTAAAGACATGCTAAATGCTACAATTACTGTAAATTTACTAGAATATGAATCTCCCATACGCAGTAAAAATTCAACAAGGAGACCATTACACCTACAAAATCCATATATCTATTAAATTATTTTAGGGCCTATTCCTCCAAACTAGTACTCTCTTCAATACTTCTTGAATATTTGAACACTTACTGCATCAGGGTATTTATGAATAAATAAAGGATCATTTTAGAAAAGAAAGTAGAGCTCTCTTAAGCCTTACTTTTCTAATTACCTCAATATTTCTGAAAGCTCTGAGTGTTTGAATCCTTAGTTTTACCATTATTTTATTAAGCTGGGCAAGAAGCAGACCAAGGCATCAGTTTAAAAGACCTTACATCCTTCTATCCATGAAAATCTCCATGCAGGGTACTTATACAAGCATTTACGTGAGCCAATACTTCATACGTTTGCAATATTTAATATGTGCTTTCTGCAACATGAAAGAAACAGAACTGCTAAACAATAACAGTCCACAGGACATTTTTAAGTCTTCCTTAAATTTTATATTTACTACTATCTTGTATATATATATAGATAGATAGATAAATATACATACATACACACACACACACACACACACATATTTAAATAACAATTGTTTCTAGAGTGAGGGAAGTTTTACAGGAAAAGGCTGCTTCTAAACTCTACTCTTTTCAGCCTGCACCCTTTCACAGACTAAATATTTTACAGAGGCAGCATCTTCACAATGCCTGTGGTTGAGCACTTTACTTTCTGTAGTCACTTCTCATTATTTACAAGATCCTGTCCAATATATAATCTAAAATCTAGGTTTGCCTCAAGTGTTCAGATCAGAAAATAGGAAAGAAAACAAGAAAAAAAAACATGATTTGTCCCTTTCTTCAGGGATAGCAGTCAACCCATCTTCACAGCCATTCTATGGTACTTTTAAAGCCTGCAGTACATTTACAAGCCAAATGGTTACCAAGTGTGGGCAGTGAGGGGGGCACATCTCTGTGCCATCGTGCCCCTCATCCTTGGTAAGGCTCTAGATGTGTTTAAGGGCAAGAATTCTCCCCAATACACTGTTTTGTTAATCCTTTTCCTATGATCTGTTTGCCTGGCTAGGGAAATTATGCATAAAGAAATAAAAGTTCTAATTCAATTTCCATGTTAAGAGATGGATTTGAAAAAAAAGAAAAAAATCATAAACCATATTCTTTGTGTTTACTAAGAGATATGCACTCCAACATTTAGTGTCATGGAGCTGGAGTTAAAACCAGAAACGGTGAAGATAATTTAGCTGCATGAATGCCTGCTCTTCAGTAAAATGCTGCCAAAATTAAATAGGAATGAAACAGCACTTTGTAGTCATTGGTCGCTCAGCAGGGTTTGCGTAGCTAAAAACCTAAGTGAAAAGGGTGATTGACCTACATTGCTACTAGCTTAGCACAGCTGTACTTTCATATTTTCGCTGCATCCGAGGAAGCTCATTATTTAATACAACTGAGTTATGTGTAATTGTCGGTCTTTCATTTTACACTTTTAGGGGCCAGATATTAATCTCAGATGTGTGGCTTGCATTACTGTGCATCTGGAAGTATCTGTGACTGCCCATTTGCACGGAAAGCTAAAAAGATGGGACTGCACACGGTTGCACCTGAAATTAGGAGGCTGCCCAGGGGCAGGAGGACCTCACAAATATGCAGAAATCAAATGAGCAGATGGAACAGAAAGCAAATCCCCTGGCACCCCAAAGGCAAATGCTATGCTGTTTTTTTCCCATTGTTTTGAGCAGAACCAGCCCAGAATGCAAAACCAAAGCACATTTCACACAACTCATACCTGCGGTTTAAATAAGTAATAACCTTCCAGTTAACAACCAGTTTGATATGTTAACAGCCCAGGGGCTGTTAACATAACGACTGGTCATTAATGGCAGTAATGACAGATTTCAAAGGGAATATTTTGCTTGTAAATGGACATGCTGCCAGTCAGTCAGAACAGAGGACAGAGCAGGATAGGTTGATACATTAAGATGTCACTGCACAGCTCCAGAGAAAAGGAGAAAAAAAAAATTGCCAACTTCTCACATATTTCACTTACTGTAAATGGACTTGAAATACTGGCATAAACCTAAGTTCCTTAAATTAAGTCTTCACTTTCTGACCCAGGAGTGTATAAGCAGGAGACAGAAGCCTGCAGGGGAATTATACTCTGCATATCATTTTCACCATGTATGTTATTCCTAACATTGAGCCCATTCTTTACTCAAGTCAGTTCTCATCTTCGTTAACAAAACAGAGCTCATTCCTGCTGTGACCACTCCAATACCCTGGGTGCCACACGCCACCTCTGAAATCACTGGAGTGACTTAGTTGAATCAGATTGCAGAGGAAAGCCTCTCACACCCAGAACATCTTCCAAGCTCATTACGTCCATCTCCATGACCCCCTCTACCCTAGAGAGTAAGATCTTAATATAGTAAAATTAGTTAATTTTAACAAAGGGGAGAGCTGAAACAAAGTGAGATTTGAAGTCCTGGCAATAGAGAGTATTTATAAAAGTCTCAGAGTAGGTATCTCAGTGCTTAAATGCCAAACGAGCATGCATTAGAGTGGAGGGAATCTTTAATATTTTTTGGCAGGCAGTTCTAAATGAGAGATAATAGAAGCGTTTTTGCAAATAGCCAAAGACACAATCACACAGTTTCTGAATTTAACCATGGATGTCAAAGCACACAGACTAGCTACATTATTGCTTGTAGTATCCGTAGAATGGTTGTCTTATTGAAATACATAATGAATACAGAGAGACATGTTAATAAGCAATTTTACTCTTTATAACATCATACAAGCCACATATCCTCTAGAGGGCACCACATAAATTAATAGGAAGCTGAAACAGTTTTGTATACAGCAAACACTCCCTTTACAGTTGAAAATAAAATAAAATAAAAAAAGAGGCTAGTTTGAAACTGCAATCGAACCCTAATCTGATCGTTATTGCTAAGTAATTTGTTCTTTAAACTGATATCAAATGAGTTGCTAAATATGAAAGCTTATTTGACTACAAAGCTAGAGAACATTTAACTAGTTTCTACATTAGCATTAAAAAGATCACTTTTATAGGTTCACTGCATAACTAAGTAGATAAGACGCAATGAAGCAAATGACTATCTGCAATTACCTTAAGTGCATCAGTATGAAGTTTAGAGTAAATACCAAGTTTAAATCTGTGCATTCACAAGAATCACTATGGAAAGGCTTACGACTCTCATTAAGACTTCATAAAGACTGGATAAATACAGAAACAAAATCCAAAAATCTTCAGACTGATTACAGGAGCTCTCATGTATGCCGGTTTCACTGGTACAAAAGTAAATGCTGCATATGAACAAATAACCAAAAAATCAGCTCTGAAAGCGCTCATGACAGATAAATAATGGTGTAAAAATCGCAGTCTCCTTTCTCTGAGTTACATACTGTGAATTTTAACAATCTGAATGCTAAATATTTACTACTGATAGACCTTTAAATACCAAAGAGCAATGGGATGTGTGCACACATCTGTACTGGGGAAATGTTTTGTTCATATCCCTACTACTCAGTCACTTTTGGTTTTGATTTTAAAACACTCGATCTGTTGTGTTAGTCTTTGGGAGACTGAGTAAGTTCAAAGTCACCAGTAAATCTGGAGATCAAATTGCCATAGTAGAGTTTTCTTACTCCTTCAGGCTCTTGTAGAAAGATTCTTAAAACAGGTTTTAAATATTAAGTTCGGCACTACCTTCCCCCCAGAAGCTGTTCATACCACTCTCGCTATACTCACAATTTAAGGTCACATGCAACCTAGGTTTCTGTACAATGATCCCTTTCTGTTCCTTGTATGAAACAGTTTCCTCTTCATTTTTAAAACTACGGTTTTGTTAGCTACTTCTTAGGCAGCTTTAACACAATGGCTTTAAGATGCAGACTCCATCTTGTGCTTAGCTCACAGAGCTTTAACGGGTAGAAGAGCACTTTTATCACTGACAGGTCCAATGCCACATCTGAAGAACCCTAAGCTGCCTTGCAGCCCCAGCTCAGCAAATGCATAAGACACTTGCAAACACTTCTTTCTCCACTTTAGAAAAAAAACAGGTTGTAATATGGTGAGCCAGAGTACCAAGAGCTGTTAACACTTTAATCCTGATTTCTGTTCCAACCTTCTCATGCCATGCAACCTGGAAACTTCGTATTTGCTACCTGTGCCTACACTGAACTTTTAAGTTGACTCATTCAAAGAGAATTTTAATTTTTCCCCAACGTATTACAGACTTGAATGTCCCTTTAAAAGGAAAAGGCTATGCTACAAGGGCAAGGGAAATATTCCCAGAAGTTCATATCAGCCTCAGGCAGCCAGTCTCACTAGGCCTCCTCTGCAGGGAATGGTGGAAGGTGCTCCTCCAGGAAATAGGTGCTCTGTATCACCCCAGAGGAGCCTCTCTCTACTTACTATTGACAGCCCAGAGAGACCAGACGTCTCGATTAAACTCAGCTTTTCTTAAGTAGCTCTTATTTATGCACACACACTCTAGTCCGGTACTGTGCCAACTTATCACCCAATTGTTTTTGAGTAGATTGACAAGCAAACAAGAACACACAGAATCAAGTGATAGTTTGCCATCTCCAGGACGTGTCACCCAGGGCCACCTCTGAGACACAGTGCTGGGTCACCCACGTCTCACACAGGTCAGCGGGCTGGTTGGAGCCCATCGGCTATGGGGTTATTAAGCACAGGGAAGGTGAGTGGATCATCTCAGAGCAGCTTCTAGCAGATAAATGGCAACGTTCCCTAAAGCTCTGACCACCACCACTATCCCTCTGGCAAACTCAAAGGGCAGAAGCAGATACATGCAGCAGCGCTCATGGCATTCCAACCCACACTCGAGCAGCAGCAGGCCATGAAGGCGGCCCTGCTCTTTCAGTCTGAACATTGCACTGCTTTTAGGAGGATCAGCTCTCCAGGAGCACTGTGCTGAGCCAGGGGTTACTCTGTCCTGACCTCCCTCCCGGCACAGCACCCTGGCATAAGCATCACAGAACTCAAAAGCATAGGATATTGCCTTTGAATTCAGTTTCACCTCTCTGCTGCAGCTGGTTGCCTCATGCTCTGCAAACACTGTCCTGCAGCCCCCGAGCACTATATATGCACCACTACCTACACAGGAAAGACTGAGCTGGCTCACCACATTTCTCAGGGAACACGACACAAGTGCGACCTACCTCAGGTAGTCTCTGCGACAAAGGATAAGGTTGGCTTTGGTGTACAAAGTGGAGCCCACCTCCCCCAGGCGGCAGTCACAGCAGGCACATTTCAGGCAGTCTTCATGCCAGTATTTGTCCAGGGCCTTTAGAAGATACCGGTCTTTAATCTTACGGTTGCAGCCAGCACAACCTTTCGGCTTGGTGTCTGGCTGAACTGAGAGCATTTGTATACCTGAAACACAGCAAGAGGAGAGAAGGGTGAAAACAGACACTCTCCAGAATGAGCCTCGCAGTCTTCTCTTCCTCCACCTCTCCCCTCCCACACACACCCAGTTCATTATAAAGGCAATGGCAGAGACAGGATGACATAATCTGGCGAGTCCACAGCAAGCTGAAAACAATATTAAATAAACTTGAGAGCAGAAATTTTCACTGATGTGAGTTCCACTTCATTTACTGGGTCTCTTTGCTGAAAAGAAATATAACTGAAAATTTAAAATGAAAAATTATAACAATCCTCTTGAAGAGTCCCACACTTTTGCCCAACATACTCAATATTTGTCATTCAAGAGTTTAAACAAACAGCCTATCTGCAATGGCAAATATACCTAAACTTGTGTTATTTGGATTATCTATAAAATATATGAGCTCTCCAGACTCTAGAGACAGAAAGACTAAAACTATCAAAGGTAAAGGGCCAGAATTTAAGGGAGGTTTGGCCCAGATATTTTTGCAGCAGGGGTTGTTTTCAGTTCTTCAGTACCAGCATCGCTAGTTACATTCTTCAGTCTAAGGACCTGCTGAAAAATCTGGTATTAAATAAGATGCTCAAGGTCAGGCAGTTGTTAGTTTGTCACAGAAAATAATAAGAGTACAAAACCTCTGCCCGACACTCCAATCCCAATTTTAGCCAACTGATAGTTTGGGAAAATGAGTCTAGTGGTGTCCATTAATTACATATACCTTTGTATATGTAATAGGAGAGAGTATTTAAATAACAACTCAAACTCTTGAATCACTGTTTCAGGGATGGAATGGGCAAAAGTGGAACACAGTTGAGCAATGGCATGTGGAGCACTGCGGCTGCCTTCCAGAGATCCATACAAAAAATCGATGGCCCTTCATTTTGCTGTAAATGGGGAGAGGAGGTCGCTGCCCCAAAGTGCTTACAGACTGGTCTCTCTTGGCTGGTCTCACGAACTGCCAGCCGATTACACTCACACTGATCCTCTGAAAGTCATTTCTTAGAAGAAGCAAAATCATAGCCTTGCGGACGCTTTGCTGTACATCAAACAGGCATCAGAGAGGAAAGAAAACAGACACGCAGTTCGATTACTAGGTTATCTCACTGTTTTAAGCCAATCAGAGAAGCAACAAAAAAAAAATTGCTACTCATTAGAGTGCATCTGAGCATTACAATGAGATTTTTCTAAGACGAGAATAAATGCTTTTGCTGACAGGAGAATCCTTCTCCCAAGTTCTGGGCAAGGCACCCCGTTCTTACGCAGCAACTGGGAAAGGTCAAATAGTCGCATAACAAAGAAAAGCAAATTCAAGATCTTCTCATCAAGAACGCTACATTACTGCTGCTAGGAAAGCTTTGCAGCCCCAGCTTCTATCAGTGTGGCTGCATTGGTACCGCAGTACACTACCTCAGAAAGGCAGTCTCAGGTAGAGAGAACACAAACAAGCCGGTGTTTTATTTTACTTATTTTTAAAGGTCTCATAAGGGAAACATGAAAATGAGCGTAATCTTTGAAGTGATGGTACAGTGTGCCTTTATGAATATCAGCACTGTGAAGACAAGAGGCTAAATGCTGTGCCAGCTGAGGCATCCCAGGGATCCATACGTGTACGTGAAAGGCATCGAATGTACGTAGACCGCAGCAAGTGTAGAGCCAGCTATGTGACTTTGTAGGGTTTATCAAGCTGAACTCAAGACTTTCACCCACGAAGCTGGTCAACACATTAAAAATGGTAATTCTTACTCTCATTGTGACATATAACATCCCTGCTCCCGACTTTGCAACACATTCTACTCTGCATTTTGGATTTATATATTTGTCTGTTAAATTAGCTGTTCAATTACAGAGACAGTTCTCCTAGTGAGCACCCCAAAGTGCTGTGGCAATACTGCTGTTGAATGTCTAAAGCTCCTAACAAGATAATCCAAGGTCTTTAATTCTCTATCCATAAGTATCAAAATGGCATTGCTGCCATCCCATCACCCTCCAATCAATGCTCCTCTCGCAGCTCCCACACCACTCAGCAACTTGCGAGGTCTGTTTCTTGTTCCCAAGTGGGAGGATGAGAGCCTGTGACCAGCGTGGGCTCGGCAGCAGGGCAGGGCTGGGCAAGAACACACAGCGCTCGTCCTGAGCGAGCACCGCAGCACAGCCAGCTGCCAGAGGGCTCCCCTAAGCCCAGAGTGCAGCTATGAAGCAGCAAAGTAACACAGCTACAAGCATACGACTAAGAACACTGAAAACAGCAGAGACTTTAGTAAAGCACCTGTACCAGACCAATGGTACAGGGCAGTCCTTAGGATTGCCGATAAATTTGCTTGGTGAAAAAGCCTGATCTGTGAAGTTGCGTACTACAGAAGAATATAAATATCCCTTTAAAACCCACGGCGCACTTAATTCTGACCACCTCCACCACCACGCAGAGGACGGGCACACAGAACATCAACTTTATGGAACTCAGTGAAAAAGTTCAGAACCGAGAAATACTGCTCTGGGGCTTTAATCTTCAGCTTGAGGGAAGCCAGGATAAAGTAGCAGCTCATGCAGTTAAGGGCTTTAAAGAAAAAAATCGTAATGTAAAAATTTTGTCGGCTGATAAGGCAGTGGGTTGGAGCACTGCGTCCCTGATCCCGGCTGATGGGCTGCCCTGCACTCCACAGGGGAACGAGATGCAGCAGCAACAGGGCTTGAATGAGCGAACTGAAGCAATCAAACATGGTAATTCTTAAGGAATACACTGCAAACACCAGATTATTGCGTTACAAATACAAGCCCAGCACACGCTATGTGGTACACAGTCTGGCACTGTTTTGAAGCTCTTGCTGCATTAAGAAAGCAGACGGAACACTGTCATGCTGGTTAGCCCAAACCCTCCTTGCAGAGCGAAGTGGAAAGGGGTAGACACCCCTCAGGAGTCCTGCTAACAGTCCCACACTGCTGAGCTCGAGGCGAGGAGGGCCCTGACATCCTGCTGGAAGCATCTCCAGATTAGGAATTCAGTCTGCAGTAGCTACCGGGAGGGAAAGAACGCTTTTCCTTTTAGACAGATCTGATCTTTGTCACACTGTACTTACAATGAAGCTGCTTCTATTTTAATAAAAGTTAAAATTAAACTACTGTTTCAGTATAAAAAAAAAAATATTTTTTTGGAGACATACAATAATCAAAACAGAACACAAGCAGCACCCCCAAGAAGTGCTTTACACAGCTCTGAATTTTCTGCACATGCTTTTATTCGCAGACCTAGATTAAATCGCTTACTTTTGAGAATTGAATACATGATTACACCATACAGGAGAAGTAACCTAGCCTAATGCAGAACACCTCCCAAACCATCTCTCCTCCCTTTAACGCTCCCATCGGATCTCCAGTACAGTGACACTTCCACAAAGCAAGTGCATGCTTTTAGCTGCCCCAAGCAGCAGTCAGCGTACCTGAAGCTCCCACAGCCCCACAACCCAGCTATGCCCACATGCAGATGGGAGCTCTGAGGCTGGCAGCACTCAGGGCATCCTGAGATGATGCCGGGAGCACACAGTGCTGCCTGGGCACCCTGCTGCCCTCTCCCTAGGAAGGCAGAACTCTCAAAAACACGGACGGCTCCGAAGCACTGTACTGATGCTGCAAAAACTGAAACTGGTTTTCCCTTTAGTTTGGTGGGCTTCTTGTCCATGCTCTGCATCCCAGAGCAGATCTGCACTCAATACGGAGACATTTCAGTGACCGTCACTGTTAGGTAAACCCCTTCTGTTTCACCCCAATTCACTTTCCCTTTCCTTCTCAGCAGCTCTTTCTCCTTCCCCCTCACCAAACCCCAGGGCACTGCACACGAACTGCAGCACGCTGACAAGACTAAGACTTCTAACGGCAATCCACATTCCTGATGGGAGAACTTCCCAACCCAGTCTGTAAGCTCCTCGGTCCCCCCTTCCCCGGTCTCTCTCCAGATAAGTTGGATACAAGTGACTCCTGTCCCTGTCAGCAGTTTTTAATGCACAATGAAACACTGACAAGGGATCTTGTAGCTATGAATTCCAGGATAAAGAGGAAAGATTGCTGGAAAAGGCTAACTCAGGCTCCTGACGGAAGGCAGAGACATACACTCATGTCACTCTGATCACCTTTCCCGGAATCAGGGTGCAGAACTCTGACAGAACGAGCTCTGTTAGCAGTGTCTGTGCACAGGACCAGCCCTTGCAGGAACCAAGAAACTGTGAGGACAGCTGCTGGCTCATGGTACAAGGGATGCTCGGGGGCAGCACTGGACGCTATCTCGCACCGCAGCGCTCAACAAACTTTTGGAGCCCATTCACTCCTCCTTCGCTGCAGCACACATGCTTGAACCAAGGACAGGAGGATGCACAGCAAGAGGGGGAGAACTTGTTCTACTTAAAAAAAAAAAATAGAAAGAAAGAAAGAAAAGTAGAAATCAGATTGGGGCAAATTACAGATCAGTGCAGTGGTCTTAAGAAGACAGCAAACTGACGATATGCAGTCAGCAAGAGAGCTGGAGATCCAGCAGAAGATAAAAAATAAAGAAAGAGAGCGTTTTTCAGAGTCTCTCCCACTTTGTAGCTCCATCCTATAAGCACTCAGTGCTCCAATTATTCAGGACAATACGCACAGGCTTTAAAAAAAAAAAAAGTTAAGGTTTCAGAAGGGAAGAAACATTTCAGAGCTAGCATGCAGCGCATTGAGAGTCGTAACTAGTTTTAGATTGGCATGCAAATTGTTCCGTGGAAAATTCTTATCGCCTCCGAGACCCCGCTATTCTGAGTTATTTGACAGTTTAAGGGAAATCATAATTAAAAAAAGAGACATAAATAATAGCCTGTGCAGTGTGGTGCACAGAAATAAGTAGAACCACTTCATTTAAACTCTGGTGAGCTTTTAATTGCCTGGATTGCATTGTGAACCAGCCTAACGGTTGATTGCCTCCATTATGCTCTCTTGTTCTGTGCCATTCATCCGCACAGTCTCAGCTTCTGTAGTTAACACAACAAAGTAACCGCAACTCCATAACACTCAGGTTTTCTTTTTTTTTTTTTAAATAATAATAATAAAAGTGAGGGTTTTTTTAGTACTCTGAATGCAGACACTTCTGTATACTTTTGAGTCAATTTTCCATGGTATGTAACTAAACTTTACCTCCTACCCCTTCTTCTAAAGAGGAATCTGATTTTATTCTATTTTATTTTTAATAAAGGAGGTGGCTTGAGATTGGGGGGGTTTGGGGGGGGGGAAGGAGGTTAGGTAAAAGCTAAAAATGGGAATGCAGTCCCACAGCTGGGAGCAGTGATACAGATTAAAAGAATTTGGCCAACACGGCTAGTCGATTGCCAAGAGACACCAAACAAAAGATTTCTCCTCTTCTCTCCCCTTCTCTTTTTGAAAGCGAGATTGGGCCTAAAAGCTTGTTTCTCTCTGTTCACTGGCCCAGAGCATCCCTGCAGGCTGCAGCCCCCTAAGGGACATCACAGCAAATAGATGTACCCAGATCTCAGGGACGGAGCTGCTTAGCTATGTTCCTACCCCTGTCGTGTTCCCCCCCCCCCCTCCAAGCTCCCCCCACTCCCTCCCTCCTTTTTTAGAGCAGTGGTGCTGGGAACCAATTTGATTCCCTTTTTCTCCAATGCAGCTGCAAGGCTCAGAGATACTGACATTTTTCCACTCTTATCAGTTTAATTACAGTTACCATGGCAGCAAAGTGCTAGTGCTTGGCAAAGGCCAACAAGAGATTTGCAAGACTGAGTTCAATTTTGATGCAGCTCACATGCAAAATAAAAAAATAAATAAGAAACATACACTCTACAACAAAGACTCCCTTTTGGAGCCGGACGCTCGAGCCTTTTGTGCTAATTCCCTTCCCCAAGCATCAGCAGGGATGGGGAGGTGGGGGCTGAGAGAGGCGCGGGGATGCGCGCAGCGAGGTTGGCTGCACCTGGCCGGCTTCACCGCTGTCACCGGCGGTCCTGCGCGGCTCTCTAGCCGGGGGCACGGGGGTCCCCTCGCAGAACGCACGCGAACGCTGGCAGGAGAGAAGAGCGGAGGGAACGGCGCTCGCCCCGCTCCCCTCCCCGGCCCGACCCTGCCTTCCTGCGAACTGAGCCCGCGCACCAGCAGCCTTACCAAAACTTTTCTCCTTTTTCTGCATGAGTCGCCGTACGGGCGCCCGCGGAGCTCCTCCTGATGGAAGCGCCGAGGCCCGGCCCGAGCAGCGAGCGCTCGCTCGCTCCCCCCCCGGCGCGGGGCGGGGGGGCACGGCCGCCCGCTGTCCCCGGGCACCCCTCGGCGCCGGGTCCCGGCTCTGCGCCGGTGGGCGGCTTTGTCGGAACCCACGGAGCTGTCACGCCGTCGCACGCCGCTCCCGGGAGCGAAGAGGGAAAAGAGGAAACCGAAAAGCCCACCGCAAGGCTCCCACGCGGAGCGCTGGCTCCTGCCGGGTAACCCGCGGCCGGTGGGGGCTGCCCGGCGCTCCCCCGCCGCCTTCGGGCCGCTGCCGCCGCCGCGCTGCCCAAAGGGTTAACCCTGCGCCGAGCCGGCTGCAAATGAAACTGCTGTACGGGGAGGCTGGCGGATTAGAGCCGGGGAGTGGGAAATTAAGCTACTCCCTTGGTAATTGAGAGCACGTTTCGAGCGGCTCTGGAAGAAGCAAGAATAATAATAACAATAATAACGGAGGCGGAAAGGAGGGGGGGGACACACTGCTGCAATTCATTGTTAACTTTGACTGCTATTTCTCGAGACATCCAGTTAGATGGGTTTCGCTCAGCATCCTCCGCTTGCATGTATTTCATGTCTCATCATAAAAATAATGAAGCCTCACATGATTTAAACAAAACAGTCTCAGCAGAGCTGCAGCTCGAGCGAAAGTTGCAGTGCAGGGATGTGTGTATGGATTGCAGCCCTGGCTTATGACTCAGAGAGAGAGAGAGAGAGAGGGAGAGAGTGATGCAGACACACATACACAAATGACCCAAAGCTTATGTACACAGTTGCCTCACTTACCTTCTCAATTAAGCGATAGAGGGGAGGCAGTTCAATAAGCACAGTGGCTGCTTTGTAGCTCTTCTCCTTGGGAAAGGTCAAAAAGAAGCATTGTTTGGGGAAAAAAAATAAAGGGGGGGTGGGAGAGATGGGGAGGGAGATCGCTATTCTTTAAGTTTAAAATAATGAGGTCCTCAAGGATCCGCCAAGTAATTGTGTTGACCGCATCCGAGCTACAGGTGTCCTCCTTTTAGTATCTTGCAGTCCAAGGCTGTCTGTCTCCGTCCTGGCTGAAGACAACTTACCTAAAGCAGCGTGTGAGGAGCCGAGTTGAATGAAGTCAGGGCTTTATCAGCTGCAAAATGCAATCCCTTACCAGCCAGACATAATACAGCAAAAGAAAAGGTCACTCAGTTATTACTGAGCCAGCAGAGCCCAGGCAGCTCTTGTGGAAGACCACAGAGAAGCAGCTCCCTTCCGATTTAAGGCTATTTACCTCTCTCCCCCTGCACCCACCCACCCTTCCTCTCTCCCCCCTCCCCGCTCCCCCTTTCTCTCCCTCTCTCTTTCTCTCTCGTTCTGCAGCTCGCTCAAGTACAGCCGCCCTCAGAAAGTGCAAAGCAGCCAGGAGAC
>NW_027072034.1:99246420-99291420 GCF_038088225.1 Cyrtonyx montezumae | reverse complement strand
TCATCCTTCAGCTTGGAGCAGGACAGGTAGCAGGACTGGGGTGGCAGTTCAGGCTTGGCCAGCCGGGTAACTGCAGCAAGGCCTTGCATAGTGACCATGCTTGATTTTGGGGTCCCACCCTTCCCAAGGTGTATAGTCTTCCATTGCAGAGTGCCGATGGTGAGGTCAGTACACCCGTTTGTCCAGAGGATTCCTCACATGAGTGAGGCTTGCATGGCAGCAATGTTAAATCAATACAGCAGTGGCATTTCATCGCTCTGGCTGGTGAATTTCATACGCCTCTCACCCTCACTTTTCACTGGAACAGTTTAGGAAAGAAGCTACTCACAAAAATAAACAGTTGTGGATGCAAGCTTTTTTTTTTTATTAGTGTTATTAAAAAGTGCATCCGTGTAAAACTAGCATTTGTGCTTGTAACAGATTACACAGCACGCTGAGTGATAAATTGAGCCATGTATCTTGTATCAAACTGAAGTCTGCAGCACTGCAGTCACTGAGGAGAATTATCGGAAATAAAGCAAGATTGTTCAGGAGCTGAAGATTAAAAGAAAAGAAAAAAAAAAGAAAAAACCCTTCCAACAAGCACATTTGGAAACGAAGGCACGATGAAGGTGTTTTGCTGATGATTATTCTGGAAATATCAAGTTTAGAATATTTACTTAAACTCTAAATTATTTAACTAAGATTAATGCAAGTTTTGTAACTTGTTCACTGACCTCCTATTAGCAGTTTCAAGTGGTTTTCTTGTTTAGGAGAGAAAAGCTTAAGTAAGCAGGCACCATTAGAAGTGAGAGACAGATTTTGTTCTTCATTCTGAGTAAATGAGTGTGTATTGTTCCGCTGAACTCCCTTTGTTTTGCTTTTCAGTATTACGCAAAAAATTTGAACGCTGCCCTCTCATAGGATGTTTGGGAAATATATTATGATTCTTTTAAAACTTGGATCAAAGGAACAGCTCAGGTGTAGTGCCCCTGAAGCCACTGAGACTAGGGACAATATACTGAGCTACATGCTGTATCAGGGCCATGTAGGAATTAGACAAACTGAAGACACCCTGACAAACAACAGGGAACTTTAAAAACCTCCAATATTGGGTGACCCTAATGAGCGTATCACAAACACAGCTCTCAGAATTCTTGTACTATCAGAGAAACAGATTTCTGTATCATTATATATATATTAAAGTATTGTAGATGATAGCACTTAGTTTTCAGCTCCTAAAAGGTTAAAAACTAGGTGGAAGAAAGAAGAGAAAGGATAGAAAGCCCATCTGGTCTTAAAAATGTGTACCAATTTTTAACCCAGATTTGAAAACTGCCAAGTTGTAATAAACACCTGTAAACCTGGGTTTATAATGGAAACTGTAAGTGACCCCTCATTGCAATGGAGCCTGGACAATAACAGTTTACAGAGCAGCTGAAAGTCATTCATAACAAGCAGAATAAACTGACTCTGAAGAAGGAGAATCACAGAGTTGGTGAGAACATAGTTCAAAGACTGAAGTAGCAACTGAGAAGATTTTCTTTAAAAAAGAAAAAAAAAAAAAAAGTAGCCAGTTTTCTGAATGGCTTTTTAAGGCCCCCTTGAAACCTCCCGCTACTGCTCCTCTCCTCCTTCTCTTTGCAGATATCAAAATAGAAGTAGGCTGTTCTGTCTAAGGCTGAATTCCACTAACTACAGTTTCAATCTCAACAAAGTAATCACTGTAGTGCTGGGAGAGCCGCACCTATACAGCCCTGCCAGCTAGAGACCAAGATCAAGTTTCTCTTTTACAATTTCTTATATCCTTTGTCACACCACACACTCTCTGCATGTACCCTTTGAAAAATAAAACAAAAGGGCATCCCTAAATATGAAGCAGATCACTTATGTTCAAATCACTCCATGCCAAGTCCCAAACAGAAGACATTCAGCGTTTGAGGAGAAGGCATACAGTAGGAAAGTTAAAATGCGATGTGGGTTGTTGTCTCTAAGGAAACAACTCACAATAAAGTTTGCCGAAGTACTCCAGAGGTTTAGGAATTAATCCTATTTTCAAAGGTCAGTTAAGAAATTACAGGTCTGTCCATCCACTTTCAATGAAATCTAGTCTCTGGATGTCAACAAGAATAACCACAGAATCTGGAGCTAAAAGGGTACATAAGAGTATACGTGATCTGAGTCTAATTTGTCCCTTATTTATATGTTTTGCCTCACTATTACAAATGACCCTTTCCAACTTGCATTTCTTGTTAGTGATGAGGTAACTAGGTATGTACCTGAAGTATTCATTTTTTCTTTAACCACGTCTCACCTTCAGCACCCTCCCTCTGAGCAAGCATTAAACATTTCTGCCTTATTTTTGCTTCTCTCTCACTCATGCCTTACTGTCATAATAAATAAGAATGAGAAGCTGAAAGTAAAATTCTTTGCCTCTTAAACATTTAAAATCTTCAGTAGCAGATGCTCCCATCTACAATTCTCAGGCCAGGGGAAGTAGAAAGACCTGAAAGGAGTCTTTCTGAACCCTACCACCAAGGGGAGCCCTCAGATCTGAATTAAGTTGACAATGAGTCCTTCAGGAAATTGAGGCTTTCTTCTCCGTAGGGCCAGCACTGGCACCTGCAGATTTTATGTGTCCTCATCTGTGAAAAGTTAGCTAATAACAGCCAGATTCAGATTTTTGATACAAGAGTTCATATGCTGAGGCCACTGGCCAGAATGTAACTACCAAAACATAGGCCTCTGACAAACAGAGAGTTTAAGAACCTCTGATACCTGAAGTGTTATGGTTTTGGTGTCTATGTCCTTTGTGGGAGACCCAGCACAGAATCCCCTGTGACTTGCTGGGAGTGCTTACACTCACAGCTCTCTTTGTGCCCTCTCGGCATTGCTTCACCATAAAAACAAATGTGATCTGAAGGAATGCAGGCCTGGCAAAAAGTAGTCAGGACCCTGTACTTCAAGAGAGAAAATTTCCAGCTGCTTGAGGAACTACTGGATGGGATCTCCTGGGAAAATCTCAAGGGCATAGGAACAGAACGGAGCTCTCCAACCCCAGCAGAAGTTGAGGAGAGGAGGTGGGCAACTGGCATGGCTGAGCAGGGACCTGCAACTTAAACAGATGGAAATGTACAGAAATGTAGAGAAATGTACAGAAGTAGAAGCAGGGTTGTGTAGCCTGGGAAGAATACAGGGACATTGTCCACATGTGTAAAGAAGATCAAGAAAGCCAAGGCATAGATGGAGCTGAACGTGGTGAGAGATCTGAAAAATAACAAGAAGGGTTTCTACAGGTACATAGGCAGGAGGAGACAGACCAAGGGGAGTGTTCTCCCCTCTGATAAGTGAGGATGGAAAACTGGCTTCCCCGGACATAGAAAAAGCTGAGGCGCTCAATAAGTGCTTTTGCCTCAGTCTTCACTGGTGGTCATGCTCCCTGTGTCTGCCAGGACCCTGATCCTCTAGGTGTGGGTGAGAGGAGCAGATTCAATCCCACTGTAACAGTGAAACAAGTCCGAGACCTCCTCATGAAGCTGAACATAGATAAGTCCATGGGGCCAGATGATATGCATTTCAGGGTTCTGAGAGAGATGGCTGATATGGTTGCTAAGATGCACTCCATCATATTTGAAAGATCTTGGCTGTCAGATGAAATCCCCAGTGACTGGACATCGTAAATATATATATATATAGAGAGAAGTCATCCTTTCTATATATATATTACTCCCATTTTTAAGAAAGGGAGAAAGGATGACTCGGGGAACTACAGACTGGTGTGCCTCACCTCTGTGCCTGGGAAGATCATGGAGCAGATCCTCCTGGGTACCATGTTAAGCCACATACAAGACAAAGAGGTGATCTGAAACAGCCAGCATGACTACAAGAGTAAATCTGGCCTGACCAATCTGGCCTTCTATTGTGGAGTGACAGCATCAGTGCACAGGGGAAGGGCAATGGATGTCACCTACCTGGACTTCTGCAAAGCCTTTGGCGTCCCTCACAACATCGTTCTCTTAAATTGCAGAGGTATGGATTTGAAGGATGGACTGTTCAGTGGATTATAAACTGGTTGGTTGCTTGCTTGCAGCCAAAGGATCGCTATCAATAGTTCTGTGTCTGGGTGGAGGCTGGTTAAAAGTGTTATCCCCCAGTGGTCAGTCTTGGGACAGGTGCTCTTCAACATCTTTGTCAGCGACATAGACAGTGGATTTGAGTGCACATGCAGCAAGTTTGCCGATGACACCAAGCTGAGCAGTGCTGTTGATACATTGGAGGGAAGGGAAGCTACCCAGAAGGACCTGGACAGGCTGGAGAAGTGGATCTGTGTGAACCTAGTGAGGTTCAACAAGGCCAAGTGCAAGGTGTTGCAGTTGGGCCGGGAAAATCCAAGGTATTTATACAGATTGGGAGATCTCCTTGTGAGCAGCCCTGCAGAGATGGACTTGGGGGTTCTGGTGGACGAGAAGCTGGACATAAGCCAGCAGTGTGCACTTGTAGCCTGGAAGAGCAACTATATCCTGGACTGCATTAAAAAAAGGATGACCAGCAGGGAGAGGGAGGTGATTGTCCCTCTCTTCTCAGCTCTATCTGGAGCACTGTATCCAGGCCTGTGGCCCCCATGACAAGAAAGATGCAGAATTCTTGGAATGAGTTTAGAGGATGGCTACTAAGATGATCAGAGGGCTGGAGACCTCTCCTATGAGGAAAGGTTAAGAGCTGGGCTTGTTTAGCTTGGAGAAGAGAAGGCTCCAGGGAGACCTCATTGTGGCCTTCCAGTACTTGAAGGTAGTGTATAAACAGGAGGGAGAATGACTGTTTACACAAGTTGATATGGTTTTAAATTAAGACAAGACATTTAGGTTAGATGTTAGGAGGAAGTTTTTCACACAGAGGGTGGTGACGCACTGGAACAGGCTGCCCTGAGAGGTTGTGGATGCCCCATCCCTGGAGGCATTCAAGGCAAGGCTGGATGTGGCTCTGGGCAGCCTGGTCTAGTGGTTGGCAACCCTGTCCACAGCAGGAGTGTTGAAACTAGATGAAATTTGAGGACCTTTTCAATCCAGGCCATTCTATGATTCTATAATGATCAGAATTCTGTTTGGAAGTTGCTTTTAATGAAAAATCCTACAAGGGGAACTGTCTTGATACCATCTTTAAGGATATAATGCCACCTACTGAGTTACTACCACTGTAGCCTGAAGCTCCCGAGTTTTTTCCCCAAGGGGTTCAGCTACATGCTTATCCAGGCTTGGTTCTGTGTAACATACAACTTAGGATAACATCAGAGCACTCAGAAGTGGAATGGCTTTAAACTTTTCCCAATAATTGGCTGCATGTATTGATCCACTTCTGAAAATTATGCCTTTCATGGGGACTTGATCCTCCTTTAAAAAAGGAGCTGCAGTTGACTGTAAGGGGGACTGTGACAACTGGTTTGAAAGCACCATTGCCACATGTGATTCCTCTATGGATTTAGATCCTTCATGAAAAATCAACAAGAAGATTCTGAATAAGAGCATGAGAAGTAGCAGAGTCGAGAACTCAGAATTTGAAAATCCCTGGGTAACAGTTAAGAACAAATTAATCTTGTATAAGTCTCATTTATGCACTTGTAGAGGTGTACTGTAACATAATTCTGAAGGACTCACACCATTAGTGTAGCTGTGAAACAAGATCACATTCAGTTAACAAACATTACAACTTTTCTCTTGTTTTCCTTATTAAAGATAGTTCCTTCTAGCCTCATAATTGGTACAAAGCCATGTGTTTCCCCCCCACACCCAGTGTGCTTACCCAAGTATCTATGTCATTCTGAAAGAAAAGCAAATCCAACTACTCAAAATCCTTGTGAGAAAAAA
The DNA here is from genome assembly GCF_038088225.1 of Cyrtonyx montezumae. Classification (NCBI taxonomy): domain Eukaryota; kingdom Metazoa; phylum Chordata; class Aves; order Galliformes; family Odontophoridae; genus Cyrtonyx; species Cyrtonyx montezumae. The sequence goes on along the minus strand of NW_027072034.1, from coordinate 99,285,580 downwards.
GGATTCACCCTCTCCCCCCCCCCAAAAAAAAAAAAAAGCTAAAAACTGACTCTGCAACTTTCAACAGAAGCCATCATCATTAGATGGCTAACATTCACCATTACTTTTTAAGCTTCTGGTACTTCATGGCTCTTTTCATGTTGAAACTGCAGTTCCCATTCATTCCGGGTGGGAGTATTTGGTACCGTTGCCAACCTGACCCCAGGCGCCTTGTGTTAGGAATTCAGAAACACAGAGCACACAGTTTATAACTTTAAAAGGTGATGAAAGTGATGGAATCTTATTTACTTTTCAACTATAAAAGTTGAATGCTTTTACTAGAAGACTGTTGTTGCTTTTCTACCTCTGATATCTTGGGTTAATCACTGTATCCCTTTTAAGAGGTAGTGTTGGGATCCTGTTGATGTTAGCCTTTTTACCCGTATAATTCAGGTTTTTTTTTCCCAAGGTATGTTTCTCCCATGCAATTAATGATGCAGGTGGCTGTGTAATTAAAAGCACTATCATGATTTGTATTCAAAAAGGAAGTGAATTGAAGTTGTATGTAAATACAATAATACTTGTATTTCCTGTATGCATTTCATCACAAATATTTTTCATGTAGCTTCTCAGCTGGGAAAAAAAAAAAAAAAAAGATAAAAAAGTCTGAAATAGAGAAACAGAGATTTCTTTGAGATGACTTTAAGATCTTTTAGAGCAGCCTTGGGTTTCTGCTCCATAGACCAGGACAACATGAGTGCAGCTGGTAGTATATATATATATCTGGCAATATAAGTGCTCCCTTTACTGATAAAGTTTCACTTGTTGAAACCAACTTAGGACTCCTGAGTTTCATTTGTAACAATATCTTCCTTATATTTTTTTCCTATATAGTCCTTTTCTGCTCATCTTTGTCTGCTGCCTTTTGCCTTAGATCACCTTACTGTCTCTTTGGTGCTGATTTGCTATTTTACTTTCACATCCTGAAGCTCTTTTCCTTTTTACATTATTTTCTCCACCTGAAATGCTGAGCTAAGGGGCACAGTAGGGCTTTGAAGCCCCTCCACTAAGTGCTTCCAGGGTGTCTAGGAGTGGATAGGTGAGAAACACCAAGAGTTTGCTTTTGGGCCATGAGCATGGCTACAGGGCAGCCCAGGTAGACAGGAGGAGGAAAAACAGGGAAAGGATTAGAGCTTTTAAGTGGCAGATAAATCTTGGGAAAACACAGAAGTTAAGCTCTGAAGTTTCTACTGATGCATATGAACCAAATCCCTGGGAGGCTCTTAACATTGCCAAATTTGGGCAGCTTTTCACAAGGATGCAAGAATTCATATCCTTGGCGTGATGGTGGCTTTTTGCTGTGTGTGTATGTGTGTGTGACATTTTATATCCTACTCAACATAAAGGGGACAGCGGACATCCTCAGTCAGAACCTTTTTGTTAATATTTCAATGTTATTTTTTATTTTTTAAATGACAAAGAAAACATGTTTTTCTCCTCATTTTTGTTTTATTCTCAGAAATAGCTCAACAGTTTTAACTGAAACTAAGGAAAAAAAAGGGAGGAATGGAAGCCTGAGGCAGAATTCTGCTGTAGAAAATTTCAGTCCAGATTCTGAGAGTCTGGCAAAACTAGAAACAACTGAAAACAGGACTTTTAACAGAGCATGTAAGGTACCTTTCAATTATAGACACCCAGGAAGTGCTGTCTAGTGCTGTGGCTGCTTCATCGTCTCCAGTGTCAGACAACTGACTCAGCTTGTGAGCTCTTCTGGGTTCAAGCATTTTTTTTAAATGAATCTACTAGCTTATGCATTTAAATATGAATTGATATGTCAACCTTTATAGACATGAAAAAAAAATTCAGGACTATATACATTTAGGTAAGGGCTCAGACTAGTAACCTGTTTTCCTGCTAAACTACCACCACTACTTCCTTTTGCAACCATGTATGCATGTGGAAGGCCTTCTGTCCACTAACATCCATGCCTTAAAGTGGTGTGTGAGAGTTTTTTGTCTGATTTTAGTTATCAGCATCATTCTTCTGGGCACAGAGTCTGGAGCATGCCCCTGAGGCTGAGCTTCATAAAACTGGTCTCCATTCAAACTTCAGAGGGTTGTATGTTTCTGGGTCTCGTGGCACCATATATCAGAAAACCTTTCAGAAACCTGGGAGTTCACTGTCAGTCACATGTGAAGTTTGTGAAGCTACTCTGGAATTTTAAACGCCTTCTGCTTAGGAACAAATGGGACTAGTAAAGCCATGGAGTAATAATCAGAATAAGGTCACCGTATAAAGATCTGCTTGGAACATGAAACTTTAAGTGGAGCCTGTACGCGTTTGTTTGAAGAAGTGCTTCAGAGTAAGAGATGGACAAAGTGTAGATTAAGGCCCACAGAAGGAAAAGGCTGTAATTCTAATATTAATTCTTTTACATAATTAAATGTTTCTCATTTTGTTCAGTGGCTGTGAGTTCACTCTGTCTTTGGCAAAGTTTGGAATCTAATTTTGTAGCTTTGGTTCCTCTCTGGTGCACTGCAAGTGTATGTTATGTGGTTTCCTTTTCCTTTTTTTTCCTCTTTTTTAACTTTACTTGATTGGGATAGTGCTATGAGGGTGATGCTAGTTATGTTGTTTATTGTGGAAGGTTCAATGATGGTTAGAGAAGGAACTAAGAGAGCTGAAGTGCCTTTCATCCCTACATCCCTACTAGGAGATGTCCACCTTTCTTAGTCTTTGGTGTTAAACATCTTGATAGTCTGATACCAGTTTTGTAACTGTAGTTTATTAACCAAATTGAATTATTTCCATGAGGTTATGAATGCTGCTATATTTTCAAATATCTGGATTTTACTAGGCAGTCTTAGATTCTAAGTTCCAACTGTGAAAGTTGGATTTTGTATTAATTAATTATGCCACATCTAAAGATGAAATTTGTGTAGCCTTGTTGAACCTCAGATAAATTGACATGTGAAATACTAACCTGAGCTTTCCACCCACTTCTATTCAGTGTCATATAGAGATCAATTACCGTGAGTGACATAAAATCCAGTGACACACAGCTCTTTATCCCTATTTCATATGATCATAGAACTATATAATGGCTTGATTTATAAAGGACCTCAAAGATCATCTGGTTCCAACCCCCTTCCATGGTTAGGGCTGCCAACCACTAGATCAGATTACCCAGGAAGATATTGAGCCTGACTTTGAACACCTTCAGGGATGGGGCATTCACAGCTTCTTTGAACAGCCTGTGCCTGTCTCTGAGTGAAAAATTTCTTCCTGTATCTAACCTAAATATTTCCTCTTTCAGTTTAAATCCATTTCCCCTTGACCTATCACTATCTACTTGAGTAAAAAGTTGGTCCCCCTTCTGCATATGAGCTCCTTTCAAGTACTGGAAGATTGCAATGAAGTTTCCTTCTCTTCCCCAATAAGCCTTCTCTTCCCCAAACTAAAAATTGCAGCTTCCTACACCTTTTATCCTATAAGAGGTGCTTCAGCCTTCTGACCATCTGGACCCACTACAACAGCTCCACAACCTTCCCACGTTCAGGGCTCTAGGCCTGGCCATGGTACTGCAAGTGGGGCCTTGCAAGAGCAGAGTAGAAAAGCACGGTCACTTCCCTTGCCCTGCTGGACACCTGTATTTTGATGCAGCTCAGGATAACACTGGCCTTCTGGGCTACAGGAGTACACTGCTGGCTCAATGACCATCTTTTTGCTGATCAGGACCTCCAAATCCTTCTTGTCAGGTCTGCTCTTTGGGAGTTCATCTTCCAGTCTGTACACTCATCTAAGATTACCCTAACCCAAGTACAACACTTTGCGTTTGGCCTTATTGAATTTAATTTGGTTCTTGTGGGGGCACTTTTCAAGCCTGTCCAGGTCCCTCTGGATGGCATCCCTTCCTTCCATTGTATTGACTGCACCATTCAGCTTAGTGTCATCAGCACACTTGGACTCTACCTGGACTTCAGCAAGGCCTTCGACACGGTCTCCCACAGTATTCTCCTGAGGAAACTGGCAGCCCGTGGTGTGGACAGGTTCACTCTTCTCTGGGTGGAGAACTGGCTGGAGGGCCGTGCCCAGAGGGTAGTAGTTAATGGAGTTAAGTCCAGCTGGCGTCCTGTTACGAGTGGTGTCCCCCAAGGGTGAGTATTGGAGCCCATCTTGTTTAATATCTTTATTGATGACCTAGATGAGGGGATTGAGTGTACCCTCAGTAAGTTTGCAGATGACACCAAGTTGGGAGGATATGTCAAACTGCCTGAGGGTAGGGAGGTCCTTCAGAGGGATTTGGATAGGCTGAACAGCTGGGCTGAGCTCAATGGGATGAGGTTCAATAAGACCAAGTGCCAGGTCCTGCACTTTGGCCACAATAACCCCATGCAATGCTATAGGCTTGGGGCAGAATGGCTTGAAGAATGTAGAGAGGAAAAGGACCTGGGGGTGTTGGTTGATGCTCGGCTTAACATGAGCCGGCAGTGTGCCCAAGTGGCCAAGAAGGCCAACAGCATCCTGGCCTGTATTAGAAATAATGTAGCCAGCAGGAGCAGGGAGGTGATCATCCCCCTGTACTCAGCTCTGGTACGGCCGCACCTCGAGTACTGTGTTCAGTTTTGGGCCCCTCACTACAAGAAGGACATTGAGGCCCTGGAGCGTGTTCAGAGAAGGGCAACAAAACTGGTGAGGGGTCTGGAGCACAAGTCTTATGAGGAGCGGCTGAGGGAGCTGGGATTGTTTAGTCTGGAGAAGAGGAGGCTCAGAGGAGACCTTATTGCACTCTACCACTTCCTGAAGGGGCGTTGTGGTGAGGAGGGGGTGGGCCTCTTCTCCCTGATAAATAATGACAGAACGAGAGGGAATGGCCACAAGTTGCACCAGGGAAGATTTAGATTAGACCTGAGGAAACATTTTTTCTCTGAGTGGTCAGGCACTGGAATGGTCTGCCTAGGGAGGTGGTTGAGGCACCATCCCTAGCGCTGTTCAAGAAGCGTTTAGATGAGGTGCTAAGGGATTTGATTTAGTAGCTCAGTGGGTAGGGATGGTGATAGGAGGATGGTTGGACTAGATGATCTTGTAGGTCCTTTCCAACCTAATGAACCTATGAACCTATGAACACTTGCTAAGGGTACAGTCTAAGTCATTGATAAAGATGTTGAAAAGCAAAATTGAAAGAAAAGCCCCTAGGAGATGTTGCTTGTGACCACCCTCCACTTGGGTGTAGAGCCATTGGCAGCAACCTTCTGGCTTCAACCACCCATCCAATTCTTTATCCACTGAACAGTTCACCCTACAAATCCATATGTCTCCAATTTAGAGATAAGGTTTTGATGTGAGATCATGTCAAAGACCTTGCACAAGTCCAGGAAGACAACATCAGTTGCACTTCTTTTGTCCACCAGTGCCATCACTCCATGCTGGAAGGCCACTGCATTGATGAGACATGACCTACCCTTGGTGAAGTCATGCTGGCTGTCTCGGCTCCCCACCTCATCTTGCATGTGACTTAGCACCTCTTTCAGATGGTCTTGGTGAGAGTTTGAGACAAGAGTACAAAAAACAATAGAATAGTGAATACTTGGTCCAGAATAGAGTCATAGTGGTGAGAACATGGCTGGGGGGAAGAATCAGAAGCTGTGTTCAGAAAGCACCTAGAGTTTAGGAGCCTGAGTTGTGCTTCTTTTATTATGGACATCACAAAATGCCTTTGAGAGATTTTGAAATACAGTTCTCCCAGGAATTGGATTTCAACATTGTACCAATTTTCTTGGATCCTAGGAATATAAAAAAAATTTGGCCTGGTGCCCATCTCTAGTCAAAATGTTTTCTTCACTCTTCTGTACCTAGTAGGTGGTAGTTGTCTAAGATCAATTGTCAGCATCCGCATCTTTTATACTTTGAGACTAGATATGTGTCAAATGTATGTGACATATAACTTAAAATTATTCTAACACTGATGCTATTGCAGATTGTGATTTCCTGTTCATGGGATGTTATAACACACCTCTGCTCTTTGCAAGATGTTTGCTAGTCAGAACAGAATTAAAATCATTGAAACAAAGCAGAAATTACTTCAACCGGTCTTTTAACAAAGTGTTTTTTAGGTATCTGTGTATTACCGTAGGTATCATCTTCAGAGATGCATAAATGATAGAACTTTTCTCTTAATAGAAAGGAAATGGTGATAGGGGGTTTCCATGAAGATTCTTTGATTTCAGAATTTATTCTCCCTGAGGTCCAAAATAGCCCAAATTTAACTTTCAGAACATGCTGCAGAGCTATTTTTTGCTGAGCTTTTGCTGAGGGTTGAAGAGCATGAGGCAAGCTGGGAATTTATTTGTGATTCTGGGTTGATTTGATTTATGTGGGCAGGGAGTTATTTGGACTGAGCAAGTAATTTTGTTTGTTATGAATATTTTTAATTAGTTATAAGCTCTCAAATCTTTAGAATAAAGACATTTTGTTTATACTCTGAAAGAAATGAATAGAAAAGATTATATATTTAAGGCTTTTTTGTAATGATTTACTCTTCCTTGTAATTGTGTGTAGAGAGCAGATTATCTTTTATTTTATGATTCAGTTTTCCTTTAAGTGCTTATTTCCCCTTGCTGTAACATCGGAGAGAATCTGATGAATTTAATTGAGATCTCTTTAGGCTTGTGATCTCGCTTGCCAGATCAGTTTAACAAATTTCTCTTACCTTTTTGGAAGAATAGAATGATTTGTGGCTTTGCCTGAAACAGTTCTAATCAGTCCTTCCAAATTCTGAGGGCTACTCTTTGGCATGGCAGCTTCTTAACTTCAAGAGACCTGCCCCTAGGCAAAGGAGCTGGAAAGACTGAAGCTTGTGTCCTGAGTGAAGGGATTTGGCACATCCCATAGAACATAACATTCCCTAGAAAATTCAGATTTGCAAGATACTGATTAGTGACTGCTTAGTAGGAAATGATTGCAAAGTGATCGCAGTTAATTCTGACGTTTCTTAAAAGAGGAAACTGCAGAAATTAATAGAATATATAAAAAAATACGATGCTGTCCATCTGTCTCTTTTTTGCCAAAATTAGGCTGTCTCTACTAGACATGATTCAGTGCTCTGAATGAATTTAATGAATCAGTGATACTTCTGTAACTGTCTTATTGTCTCTTTCTTCTTCATAGTCAACTTCTCCACTTGTGCTCATCCCACTTAAGCCATTTAAATAAAAACAAATATGAAAATATTTCCCTTTAATTGATATTCGTATTTAGATTTCACCTTTCACTTGTCATTAATATACATACATATGAAAAGAGAATAAAAGTTAATATTCAAGCTCTTATGCTATCTTATGCATTGAAACATTGCTGGAAATGAATAGCAGCAGTCTGGAGGAGTGACTGTACCTAGAATCTAGGTTTAGTTGCCCATTTTTATGTTCATGTATGTGGATGAGCTTTCTGGAAGCTACTAAATGACCTAAGAACTAAAACTCCTATATTGGGCTTTTTTTTTCCTTTTTCTTTTCAGTTTTCTTACCTAACATAGACCAAACCCAAACTTCAAACACTGACATCTTTAAACACTAGTAGCAAGGTGAGAAAGTCAGATTCCTGCTTTATCCGTTCAATCATTATAGAAACTTACTATATTTTAAATTTATTTCTATATTTGGAATGTGACCTCAAATACTTGGGGCTTCATTTGTGATTCTATTTATTGTGTTCCAGGTTTTGCTTTATATCATCTATTCAGACATCTGCAACTCAAATGTAGGAAGCCCCACGAATTATCTGTGTACAAAAGAATAGGCATGAGGCAGTTAAATCAAAGAAATCTGTTTCGCAGAGAATCGCATAAGGAAATTTATTGAGGTAACTTGGCAAGATTTTAGGAGCAAAATTGGTAGGAATAATCTTAGGTTCTGTCCCTCAGGTGAAATACTGTTGTTTTAGGAATCTGAAGAAAGAACGCATTTTAGGGTGGAGGCAGTGGAGGAAGAGAATATGAGAGTCCAAAAAGAAGCGGTTGAAGCTTATACAGAGAAGAATAATCTGTAGTCCCCTCGTACCAGACTATATTATGTAATGTTAGAGACCAGCTGGTATCGTTTCTTAGTTGCTGTAGGTGTGTTGGGCATGTTTGGAAGGGCTTCAGTAGTGAAAATGTTGCCTTTTCAACTCACAGACCAAAATTCTCTTTTGGAAAGGTGGGCATATCTTTGAGAATTTGGGGACTGTGGCATTTGCTTGCCTTCACAAGCAGCTTGGGCCTGAGCTAAGATGAGCTGTGTTGTGCAAAGCTCAAATATTTGAGTTTCAGCTAGCAGAGGTTTATTTATATTTATGTTTGTTATTTTTCTTTCTCTGAGCAATTTCCTAAATGTCTCAGGATATTATAGAACCTGGATAAAATCATGAGGAAATCCTGCTTTGGATTATTTAATGCTTAGAAAAACTCAGGGAAAATATTAATGTGTGCACAAATATACCTTTGCTTTAAATAGACACCTGTTTGAAAATTGTAAATATATGTGAATTCAAGCATACCACGTAAATTAGGGCAGAACTTGCTAATGAGATAAATCCTTTTCCTCTTCAATTGAGAATAAGAGCCTGATCTGTTATGTTTTCTTAAAAACACCAAATCCTATTTATTTCCCGTGACAGAAGAAAAAGAAACTCCATCAAATCTATCAGAGTGAGCCATTTTTTAAGAGCATGTTTAAAAAACTGATCTTCTGGATATTTCCTGAAAATGAAATAACGAGAGTGGAAGAAAAAAAAAGAGGGAGCAATGCTTTTAAAAGCATCTTCTTATACTTTTAATTTAGATGGGCTTTGGTGCTAATGATTCATTAGGTTATGCCCTTTAAATGGTCTTGTCTTGAAAATGCCAACATTTTGAAGCAGACTTGAATATATTTCGCAGACATCAGATCTTGCACTTGTTATTAAGATGGAGCTTTTTTTTTTTTAATTTAAAACATCTTGTAAATTATGTACGCTTCAGAACTTTTGCAGTTTTGCTTTCTGCCTCTGGACTGACTGGGGGAGGTAGTAACACACTGAATTAATGTCTGTGTTTCATTACTTGGAGTAACGCTGTGGCGATGAGATATCTGAGGCTTGAAAAGATGAACACGAATTACCATTTCAAGTCCCAACTACTTACAGAACGCAGAAGAAAGCAGGAAAAGCCTAGTGTGTGCAGGACTTTGAGGAATATAGGATAGCGGCTGATTGGTTACTATTCTTTCTGGTGTCTGCATAAGCCACAGAATAAGTTAGCAGTTTTCCTTGTTGCCTTAATGTCAAATCTTGCAGCTGCGTGAGAAAGGCAGCTAGCACTGCTTGCTCTCTTGCCTTACTGGTCATATGGGTTTTAAATTTGTTGTTTTTTTTTTTTTCTGTATAAGCAGTGCTTATAGGAGTTGTGCCCAGGGGACAGCACTGCACTGGATGCTGCAGCAACCTTGAGCTCCCAGACTGGGTGCAGAAGCAGATCCAGGCAAAGGGGACACCGAAGGTAACATCTTTGTGCATAGTACCTTTATGTTGAAGGGTCCCTCGGGAAGAGTTTAGAGGAAGAAGGGTAAGTGACATGGCTTTCTGGGTATTTGCAGAGACCTCTTTCAAGCGATATGCTATGCTATGAGAGAAAACATACATTGACAGTCTGGAAATATGACAAATGGGTTGTAAAGAGTGACATTGTTACCTCATAGTGCAGAAATCATATTGAAGCAGAAAACAAATATTCTCCAACTGATGCACTAGAAATGAGGAACCAGGGAACACAGCCTGAGAAGTCACATGGGTCCATTCAAAACCACTGCACTTTGGTAAAGGAGCTTTACAGCAGTGTTTTACATGGATATAGGAGAATAAGCTTGTGTTTGTGAAAGCTGGGGGAAAAGAAATTGTTGTGACTGTGAAGCAAATTCCATGAATATATAAAAATGTGGATCTGAGGACTTGGAAGAAGTTTAAATGTGTAGAGATCTCAGTTGAAACTGACAACGAAATTATTGATCAGACTGACAGGACCGTGGGAGCATCACAATGAGTGACTGCCGAAGAAGGCACTGAGTGTGAATTGACAATGAGAGTTGTGAGAAGGAGACTTACTCAGATGCTCACTCAAGTTGGAGAGCATGACACAGGAAAGCTAGTGGATTTCTAAACTGCTTGAGTAGTACTGAATTTGTTTAAAGAGGAGGTTACTCAGAGGAAGACATCACTTTCACTGGAATAAAACAGAAAAAATCTAGAGGGAGGGGTGAACCATATTGGATATTGAGTGGAAAAAAGCTTAACACAGCAAAGACGTCACTTGCCATTGTGACAATCAGTTTTCTAAATTCTGTGGACTTAATTTGGAATGTGATCTCTTAACCTGCTCTTCGTGAGTTTGACTGCCTAAAAAACCTTTGAAACTGAAAGCTTAAATGGACTTGATAAAAACTGAGTCACTTTTTGGGGTGATGAGGGTTGGGACAAAGAATGGGAAAGGGGAAAGCCACAATAGGATGAATTGAAGAGAAAGGAATTATTCCTTTCAGGTGACAGATGCAAAACTGAGTTTAAGAGACCAATTTAGATTATTAAAAACTAATAAAACTGTAAAAACAAAATTAAAATGGGAACTCAAGAACTTCTTCTGAAAGTCTTTTCCAGAAGAATATTGTGAGTTAGAGTTGAAGATAATGAAACTGTTATTTAAATTTAACTTTTTTTTCTGATTATTATTTGTACATACTCCAAATGTATTCATAGCTTCTCATATCTTTTCTACATATCTGTTTCAGCATATGTGTAAGCTATGAGCAGATAACTGTGAGTTTGGTTCCAGTAATTTCTATTTGGTTATTGCATAGTAGCAATTATTTTTGTTGTTGTTGGATGATGTCAAAGACCTGCTAAGGAAGTTCAAACAAGAGTTTCCAAATTGATTTATCTTTTACATGTTCATCTTCTTTCCTTGGCATGTAATTTACGAATCAGAAAATACACAAGTTAATGTCTTTTAGTTCTTTATGGTAAAAGAGATCTAGTGCTTGATCAACCAGTTGGCAATCTTGCCTGTGATGGGGGGGGTTGGAACCTGATGATCCTTGATATCCTTTCAGACCCAAGCCGTTCTGTAATACTATGATTCTGTGAAAATACAATATTGAAGGTGAACGTGACCAACTGATGACTTTTCCTTTTAAAAATGTTATATCATATTATCAGACTTCAGGCTTTTCCTTTTTCTCTACTGTTTTCCTTGCTTTGTACCTCCAAATCTTTTTCTCTCCCCACTTAGTCCTATCCTTATTTTCAGTCTCACATTAGCACCAAGTAAGAATAGAGGCAATAACACTGGTGAGGAGTAGACTTTCTGGCTTGCTTTTGCAAATAATTATTCTCCTATGTGCCTACTTATTCTTCAGATAATTCCATTTAAAGAGTAAATTATGAAACTCCTGTAGTACTCAGTCTTTGTGAAACATACCTTGAGAGGGCATTTAGGAGACTCGGTAGAAGATGGCCTTTTCAAAAAGTGGAGCAAAACTGGATATAGCTAAGGATCAAACACTATTCTGCTTTCTCAAAGATACAGTGACCTTTAAAAAAGCCCAGCCCACATTAAAAACGTCATCCATAGGTTTGCACTATGTTACAAGTAGTCTAGTTTCATTAAATTAGCAAGGTTATTTCATTGACAATGAGCTCTCTCTTATGACATTAGTAGACATGGTCTCTTGTTTTATTGGAGATACTGCTATGAAATGCAGATGTCTAATGCAAAACACTGAAGTGTATTCCCATGGGAGTGGTAGCTTATTTCCAGGGTGCTCTAGGTACTTTTTTTTTTTAATTATATTAAACAGCTACAGTTGCTTTACAGACCTTAGCAAGTGCATGAAATGGCCTTTGTATTTATTTTGCACCAGTATGAGCTGTGAATTTGAAGGTTGATATATAATCATTGTGTATCTGTAGTTGAACAATATTGAATTTCAAAGTAGCTAAACATCAGAAGCAAATGAGTCTACTAACGTTTCTCCAAATTAACTGACAAATTTTGACTACTCTTCATAATGGATGTTTATTAGAACTTTGGCCTGTGCTCATTTAAAAACTGGAGTCCCGTAAGAGTGTGTGAATACCACGGTGATTGTACAGTTAGAGATTGCTTGTATGAGAGGAACTTTCCATTAGAAAGGGAATCCTGCATGATTAACAAACTGAGACTTTTGAAACTTAAAGTATTGATGTACTGTCACTGATTTCAGTGGGAATGGAGTTAGATTTTGAAAATGGAATCCATATTTTTGAAGGCAATGAATGCTTCAGAGTTTGAGGTAGTGAACACTTAGCTTTTACATTTTCATGGTGCCCCTGTAAAGTGGAGAATGCAATCAAGTCAGTGCTAAACAGTGGTTCCTAACATATGGCCAGTCTCAAGAGGTTCCTCAAATGTTAGCAATTAGCACCTTTTGTCACAACGCTATTTTGAGAGTGTACAGTTTAATTAAAATAGATAGCAGTGAAATAGTCAGCTGTTTAAATATCAGCAAGATACATCCGATTTTAACCTGGCTGAAGTTTAAAATAGCATGCATTTTGACAAGTTTAGTTAGTAAACATTTCAGGAACACTTAAGTTACTTAAAAAAATTGAGTTTGTGACTCAGAATTAATTAACTAGATGGATTTTTAAAATGTCGCCCAGCTACATACAGTACTATTTCATTACCCACTAGTTGGGTATATCACTGTTATCTATCATGTGTATTTAATCTACAGCTAAATTAATTCATTGTTTCATGATATTGTTGCAATGTATATTGCTGCCTTGCTGACTGAAAATTAACCAGTTCTGTGACTCAGCTATGCAATCTGGGAGCCTGAGTACAAGAAGTAAGGAGCTTAGATCCATAGTTAGATATCCAAGCAGGCGGTCTGAGATTTTCCTCTTGGTACTAACAGGAACTGGATGTGGATATAAGTGAATGTCTCAATAGTATAAGGTTTATATCTGCACATAAAGTACCATTTCACACAGCATACAGCCATATATTGCTCTGTATATAGTTCTACATCTACATATATGTATGTGCTTATGGATACAATTAATGAAACTTCATAAATAGAAATATGCATGGGAATTTTAAGTTTACAGTATTTTAGGAGCTGTTTTGGGGGAGGGGGTGTTGGGGAGAGTATTCTCAATGGACTAGGGTTTCCAATATGAAATTTACCAGCAGTGTAAATAACTATTCCCAGCACAACTTTAGACCTAGAATTTAATGTCATAACATAAGCACTTCTCCACTCTTTTTGTGGACGTTTTATTTTCCCATATCATGAACTTCTAAGGCTTGCTTTTTCAGAAAAGCCGAGTATCCACAGCTCCAGGTAAAGCCAGAGAGAATATGGGGGCTTAGCACTTCTGAAAATTGGGCTTGTTTTTATTCCTAAAATAATGGTTTCCAGAAAAATCTCTATTCAGGTATTTTTTAATAATTGAGGCAGATTAAATTAAGCTTTTTTTTCAGAATGTCTCTGTGAGACTTTTAACAGAAGGAGCAGAATCTGCTTGATATCTTCTCTATGTGCGTTGTCATTTTTTTCCCTCCTGGTTGTACACCCATAAATTGATTTAAAAAATTACATTTATCTAACTGGGTAATTGAACATCAAGCCTGTTAGCTAACAACTGTAAGAGATGAGGGTAATATTTATATTCAGAAAAATTCTTTCTTGCTTTTCCCTTCCTCATTTGACCAGCTTCATGGGACAAGGTATGAGCACAGATCGCTTGTGTTACTGCAGTAATGCTGGAACAGATCTATATTGCAGGAAACATGAATCTTCACGTGTTTTGTTATTAGATGTACTTTTTAACCTGGAGATTTCATAGAACTGCATATCTATACTTTTAGAGCATGCACATGACCTTTGAGATAAAAAGAGGCCTTTTCTTAAAACTCCTGAATTCACAACTGCTCTGATAACTTCTCAGATAAAAAGCAATGATGACCATGATATAAAGGTTGAGATAGTTGTTGTAGTTAGGTAGATAGATTGAGCTTTAAAAAATCATATCCCATCTGTCACTATACCCTACACTAGTAAAAGAATGCAATATTTAATATCAATCCTGTGCTTCTTTTCTAGATTCCCTCAGCTCAGCCATTTTTGCTATGATAATACAGTTTAAAATTTGTTGGATATAAGTGCCTCCTTTCATATATATCTCAAGGGAGCCTCATTCCTCCCTGGGGACTGGAGGGGAACTCTCCACCACCAAAAACTGACCTGTTGGATAACTCCTACCTTTTGTTGCTCCTCAGCATCTTAGGTCTGTGTTTGAAAGTAGTGTGATGAAAAGACAGCAAAATCTGAGCAGACTTGGAAGATGAGTTGCAAGCCACATTGTGACAAGTAAAACAAAACATTTCCACAAACAGGTGAAGTTGGAAGTACTGTAGCTGGAGCTACACTGTTTGTGGACTGCATTATCTTTTGGCTGCTGGTAATGATAGTGTTTTCAAACAGCCAACTGCATCTACTGTTGTGTTTGTGTTTGCATGAGTGGAGGTGATGCACAAAATCCAAAATATTTTTAGCCAGTGTTCATTCTGTCTCAATCCCTTCCATTTACATGTCTCATATATTGTTACTTATAGTCTCAAATCCACCATTTTCATATCAAGGTACTTCCTGGAGAACTTGGCTTGCCCTTGTCCCTCTTTGAGAACATTTTAGAGTAACTACACCATACACTGTTTCAGCAAAATTGTACCATTTCATTCATGCAGTCTCCTCATTGCACTCTTTCTTTGAGTAGGCTTAAATTCTTCTCTGCTCCTGTCACAAGCAAGAGGGAAACTGCTTACCCTGAGAGGTGGATAGACTTGACCACATATTATTTATTGAATACAGGAAACATATGATCTGGAAAACCAGAGTACTTCTCAACAATGGAGGAAGGTAGTTTTCTAGCTTTATGATACCTGTTATTGTATGTTTGCCTCAAAAGAGCCTGTGCTCTATATTAGCCTGAAAAACTACCTTCATTGAAATTATTACTGTTGGACTAGGTGTGTCATAACACTTAAACTGATTAGCACTTGGGCTATTAGTAATTTATTTTTAGTTACTAATTTAATAACATTTTGAGATTTAGAGGGGAAGTTAACATTTTCACTTGATCAGAGGCATTTCTGACATAGTAAAACAATGTTTATATTGCTCACTTGTGCATTTGTCTGTTTTCTTATGACACTCTTCTAGAGGGAAAAAAATGCACAAGAAGTATCATCAAAGTGTTTCCAAATAGAATAAAATTTTTATTTAAAATGTTTGCAAACAATAAAGCTGGCAAGAATGGTTCAGCCTTTATGATTTTCTCTAACTATGATCAGCATAAGAAAAAGAACATAGCTCTTAAAAATAATCCTTGGGTTTTTCAGACAGTTTAGAGGGCTTACAATATATCTTCTACAAAGATTCCATGACAAATCTGATATTACTTGTACATAGAGATGATAAGACAAAATCTGCTTATATTAAGGTGAAAATGTGGACATCAACTTCAAATTGGGCTTTTCTTGCTGGTTTTTATTAGGATTTAAGGGAGCTACTGTTCCAGCAGCTACATTATTGGCTTTTTTTAATGAGGACCTTTCCTCCTGCGGTACAAGAAAAGCTATGCAATGTGGGGACTGATTTTAACATTTTGAAGTTTGCCTTTCCTATTGAGTGTGATTAAACCCTTTATGCTAAGGGCTGAAATGGAGCAGAAGGCCACTGATGCATTAGCCAGCCATGCTGACCTGCAAAGTCTTGACTGGTAGGCATTTCAACAGGCAGCTGGGTGAGGTTTTGCAGCCCAGACTTTCAGGGCTGAAAAAGATTGATCAAATTACTGCAGTATATGGTTGACAGAAAAAGCTTATGTGTATTCAAAAATCAATTAGACCAATTAATGGTAAGAAAACCAACATCAACCTTGAAGTGCAGACTCCATACACATAGAAAGTGGGAACTGGGACAGCATATCTAGGATATATCACGGAACCCTCTGTTTGACACAGAACTGATAGGAATGAGCTACTAGATCAGATGAATATGGTCTGATGTGGCATTTTTTGTACTTTTATGAAACATGAATGTTGCAATAGGTGTTGTAATGTGCCAGGGTGAGTGTGTGTAGGTCTTGGAGGGCAGGAAGCTCTCAAACACTAAAAAATTTCATATAGATATCACATGAAAGAATAACTAATATAAAGAATAACTCTTGGATTAAAATAATGAATCAATTCTGAAGTTTCCTTGTATTTCACTGAAAAATTTGCACAAAATAATATTAGTTAGTTGCTTCAGTTCAGGTTGATTTTGAAGACAATTGTGTCTACACTTTTAGGGACTTGTGGCATACTGGAAAATACGGTTATGTAGCTGTTTGTATTTAGACATACCTATCAGTGGGGCAGTGGACTCCTCCAGATTTGTTAGGCCTGGGGACTTTGTGCCAACTGTGCTCCACAGCCATGGTGCCAAACTGAAACTACAGAGGTGTCAAAGAAAAAGACTGGCAGGAAAACTTATAACAGTTATCTTCAAAAAGCACAAAATGTATTGTTGAGTTGAAGGCATGTGATGAAATGGAGGTATCATTTCTAGTTCGTTTTTCTAAGATTCAGCTTTGGCATCAACTTGCTAAGAAGGCAAGCAGTGCTATATGGCTTAATATGTAAGTCTATATTGTACTTAAATCACAGTGTTTGGCTTTCTTATGTTTCTAGATTTCAAGAATTTACAGCATTTATTGGGCCGAATAATACTGGTTGAAGCAACTCAGTTTCTCACTTTCCTGTTTATTTACATTTCTGTAAATATTTAGAAATCAAGAAATCAAATACATTTTTATATAGGGAAGCTACTGGGAGATCACAGGTGCTAGCAAAACTCAAATAATTTCACTAAGCAACTAACATGAATTTTAAAGGATGGTGCTTGAGAGTATTCAGATGTGATAGCTAAAAATAGTTTTGAATGAAGTTGGCTTTATTTTACTTTTCTTGGGATACATCCAGGTCTAGTGAGTTATTAAAGAATAGGGCTGTACCAGAAGCTTCTTAAATAAGGCGTAGCAAATCATCTAAGGCAGGTGAATTAATATAACAAAATTCTGGTGGGTCACAATGTAAATTAGATAACAGGATCTTGCTGTAGACATAAAGTCCCTTGACACGTTCCCTAACCTAGGGAGGGGGACTCTTACCTCCCTTGCCTTCTCCCCTTTACCCCTTTGTGAAAGAGTAGTATAATACATGTTGTCTGAGCCACCAGGTTGGGATAGTCACTTTTAATTTGCTTTAAGGTTTAGCTTTCAAAGCCTAGCCATGTGTCACAGCTAGTGGTACACTTTTGCTGTAATGTGCAGAGAGATTTTGTTGAGATCAGATGGCAATGGCAATAATAGCAAATAAAAATCTAAATTAAGGAAGAGAGAGTAAATAAATTTTTAATCATACAAAATTTAATACTTATGTTAAGGAAAAGAATATTAAAAGTCATTTTATAGAGAGTGAATTTATATTGGAGCTGATTTTAAAGTTGTGCAGCTTTGAGTGATATGATAATCATGTATTTTTCTCCCCCCTCAGCTGTACTAGGGGATTGAAATTTATATACTCAATAACTAGAAAAGAATCATAAAGGATCAGACTGGAGGAATCTGTCTCACTCCATTTTTTCCTGTCACTCCCATAGCTATTTTAATATTTTTCTTATATCTCTACTTATTTTCAGTGCCAAACATTGTTTTCAAATACAGTTGGCTTGGAAATGAGCGCTTGAAACTGCAAGCTTGTCAGCAAACTACCATGTTTCCAGGTACTACAATGAAATCTTTAGCTATAAAAAGTATAAAATAAAAATAGAATGCCAGAGTCACCTGCCAGCTGTAAATGTAACTGAATGGTCTTCTTGTGTGCTTTAATATTTTTAACTATTTAAAATGTTTGACTCTTGCTTTTTTGTCTTGGTGCTAAGGGAAAATGGATTTGCAAAAGCTAACATAACAGCACATTTATTTCTTTCACCATTTTCAGATAGGAATTAAAGACAGGATAGTCTATTGAATAGAATGCTAGGCTGAGAGTCAGAAAATAAGTTTTATATTATCAATTCATTGAGAAAGTCTATTTGCTTTCCTATGCCTCAGTTTCCCATCTGTAAAATGAAGATAATATAATTTATCATCCTGCACAATGTGCTTCCTGGTTTAGAGCTGCGAGATAGAGAGAAGTATTATGATGAAATATTTTGGGCAAAATACTGATGAGTTTTAATGATTTAATTTCTTGCTTGTTAATTTTTTTCATACTTGACTTTTGACGTACAAGCTGTTCTCCAATTTTTACAGAAAGCTGTGGCTCACAGAGAGATGGCTGCTGTATTGAGCTCAACACAGAAAGTGAGGTAGGTTTTATGTAAAAGCAGTAAAGCCAAATGGTTACAGATTTTCATCTGAAAGTGTCAGTGAACCATTTTCAGAAGCCCACAGCAAAGAGAGGAGGATAAACAGCGTATCAATGCATTTTCAGAATTAGTATGGAGTAAGTGGACAGATGTTCCTTCACATTTAAAAATGAGATGGCTGGGGGAAGAAAAAGATGTAAAGTCCTTTTCCAATAGTAAATGCCTCCTGTCACTTTTTCAAAAACATCATATTTAAGTGCATCTCTCACTTTCATCATGCTCTTCTACCTGATGTGTTATCATGACACATTCTCAGTGTGGCCATTTGCTTCAATGACAGAGGCCTGGAATGCTATGAGTATAAAAGTATATAACCACAGAGGACTGGAATGCTATGAGTATATGAGTATATAACCACACCAAACTCCAATAAATTTACCCCAAATCTGTTTCACATAGCTCTCATATTTGTTGTCTGACCTATATGTTTAGAAGAAACTAAGAGTGAGGGTGAAGTTAAAGAGACTAAGGGGAATCTTGTGTTTTAGTTGTTGGGATAATGTAAGTTTGTGAGATTATGGGGATCATGTTTGATATTAGAATTTCAACAGCTAATTCATTGCTGTTGGATGCTTTTTCTGTTTTCAGTTTTCTCAGTGACTTCTCTCCCTGTATATCCTCCAGAGTCAAGGATCCAGTAAAAGTTTGCACTCATGGTCTGAACCAGTTCTTGGGTACTGGAGATTGCCTGTGTGCATGGATTTGTGTGATTTCAGCGGCTGTAATAATGATCTCTCTGTCCAGTACCTGCAGCTGTAATATAATTTATGTGCATTTTAGGTATATATAAGAGAAAGTACTTAAGTTATAAATGGGTTTATATTTAAAAGCCCCTTTCTTCGTAGGAAGAGAGGGAAGAGATGAGGAAGTGCCAAATTCTGTCAGAATATTCTGTTCATCTCTGCATTCTCAGAGCCTATGAGATTGAATACTTTACCTTGAAGGATTCCCCTGTTTTCAGAAATAAGTATAGATACTTACTGGACACACCCAGCAGCTCTTTTTGAGGCAATATATAAAGTCTGCATTAGAAAAATCTGTCGAGAGGATTACCCTGTGTCATCTTTGAGAAGCTGAGTGAATTAAAGTGTGGGGACTGTGAGGAGATTACAGCCACCTTTGTGTTAGCTGACAGGTTTGGAAGGACTGGATACGTTTCCTCTCCAACCTTGAGCTGTGAGAGTTGTGCCTGCTGCTGTCAGGCTTTGGTATCTACAGTTTTTGAAGTAAAAATGGAAGGAGCTCTACAATGAGCAAGAAATCTACAATGACAGCTTGACCAAAAAGGATCTACCAGGTGGGCTACGTTGGAGAGCAGAGAGGGAAAGAATGGTCCTTGCAAGGTTCTCTGTACAAGGTGTTTAATTTTCTTTACTGTAGAGAGCAGTGTCTCAGTTAAATGAATGATTTAGGCTTAAAGTGAAGGCATAATGCCTTCTGTACTTAATACTTTGAAGAGAAGAGATTTTGTACTTTGAAGACCTGTTTTCAGCAGTATCGAAGGACAGGAGGCTTTAATCTTTTTAAATATGGGCTTGTCTGTTCTGCCTGTTGTTAAACAAGGACCTTGAATATTTGGAACTAAAAAGCTAGAGCTAGCTGCAAATCACAGATCCACTAAGTGAGAAATAATTTCTGAAAGATGTTCCTGTGTCAGGTCAGTGTTTTCCTATCTTTTGATGTCAGTTCTTACTCCCTTCACTTCCTTCTCACCTTTTGACTTCTCCCTGAATATGTGCTGCTGCTTCATCTCTTGGCTATCTAAACCCTTCCCGGGAGCCTCCAGGAATCATTGTCTGCTCTCCAGGGTCACCACCAACTCTTTCCCTTTTTTCTAACCTTAGAGTTAGAGCTACTTTCACCTTACCCCATCAGTGCTTTATGACTCCTGATGAAGTCCTACCAAAACGCGCAGAGATCTGGCTTGGACTCTGAACCTGTTTTGTGTCTGGACCTCGCTTGTTATGAACTTTCATGCTGAAGTACTGCAGAACAAATATGCTGTTCAGATAGTAAGTTTGAACAAAACAACAGAAAAGTGAGTATCAAAAGATATTATTATTTCACAGGTTTGTTTAAGAGATGTGGGCTTCACAGTACATTTTATTTTGCTTTTTCATTGTTCTTTCTTTCTGTGTGCATTGTTTTGTTGTGCTGAAGCAACTTGTCCTCTCTATAAGCTGACAACATATTATTAATATCTACTCATCAAGATTTTTATAGGCTAACACTGAAGTTGTAGCTTCTCTTTTGTGACATCTCCTCACCTATCCTACCATAAGCAAGCAAACAAAACAACAACAACCAAGAAGCCAGTCAATAAAAAAGAACCCTCTGGCTTCTCCCTAAGATATGGGAGGCACAATTATGCGGTAGTTAAGATATTTGTCTTTGTATCTCCTACCTATTACACAATCACATCTGGTATTTTTGGAGAACTAATGTTGTTAATCATTTCAAGATAATAATATGTAAGTAAATAGTAGTAGTGGGACACTGTCTATATTCCAAATATATCTCCAGATACAAAGGTAGGAAGTGTATTTTGGTGTTGCATTGCAATCTTGCTTCTCACTGAGTTAGCACAAGCACTGAGAAACATGAGAGTAGCAACATCACTCAGTTCTGTAAACAAAAATATACTTTTTTCTCCTTGAAAGAAGTGGTTCTCACCCAACTTCTAGTGCATAAGATTGCAAAAGCACTTCATTTCACTGTGCGTGAAGTATTCAACCTCCACACTGAACTCCTCAAGGTTACTTGTTGAATCAAGGATTCTTCTTGCTTGACCTCAACAGAGACATACTCTACACAAGTTGCTATTCTGTGAGTATAGGATTAGGAAAAATGTTCTTTAACAACAGGCAGAATTAGTAGGTTCTAACAAAACTAAAGCCTCCTGTCTTAGATGCTGCTTAAAGCTTCAAAACCTCTTCTCTTCTCCTCTAAGAGTACTGACTACTCCCAGTTAACTCTCTGTCATCGGTCTACTGAAGGGATGGATCATGTTAAGAGTGAACTCTGAAGGAGATTTTGGAAGAGTAAAAGTGACAGAAGTTCAATGGGGAATGCAAATGTTTCTGTTGTGGTTTCTGTGTCCTTAGCCACATCAGGACAGGACCAAAGGAAAATCTGTACCAATGAGAATTAGGAAATGTTGTACTTGCACCACATATGCTGACCTGACTTGATGGGAAGCACTCTAGGAACTTTTATCTTAGTTGAAATGTTTCATACATTTCTTGCATTCCAAACTTGGTGAAGAAAACCTAACAGCCAAATTCTAAGGTTATGCCCAGTGACCAGCTGGTAAACCTGAATAAAAAAGCAATAAAACCTATGGTACAAAAGCAGGAGAGAGGGAAAGAAGAAATGACTGCAAGCTATGCAGCAGGACATGGGGTAGGTATGGAAAGAATGAGTATTATGTCCAGCTAGATATTGGAGAAATATCTGTGAAGTCAGAATTTCACTGAAGGTACCTTTTGTGAAACAGGCTACGGGCTGTTTAATCATGAATACTTTAGTTTTATACCTCAGCAAGTACGTGTCAGAACTTGATCTGCGCCTAGATGACTTTTTTCAAGGGTCAAGATTCTCCTTGTGAATTCAAAGCACCTGGGATCTTTCCCGTGCAAGTCTCCTGCCCAGGTACTGACACAGCATTATTCTTTATCAAGTCAAAACTTACACTTCTACAGTGAAAGAAACATTATTGCAGACCAGATGAAAATTAATGTTATAATCTTACAATCTATGTCACAATCTGATGACATTTGTAGTACAATATTGTAATGATGTGAAGGAGAGAATAATTTTAATAGTTGACCTTGGCATTCAAATGGCATCTAATAGCTGCAGTTTTGCACAGAAGATGTGCAAAAACCGTGTTCAGTTTCAAGATATGGATTTAGAATGACCAAATTTAGTGCCTGCATGGAAAGTTTGCTTTGGTTCATCTGATGGGCAGATACAATTAATAATATTAACATATGCAATTCTGTTCCAACAGCATTTTTGAATAAAAATGAAAGCTTCCAACTTGAAGGTGACAAGCTTTGTATAAACTTACACTCTTTCTCAAGTTAAAATGAGAATGGTGAAGGATTATGAACCCATACTTTTGAATTCAGTAAGCAGAACGAGGGAAGTCTGTCTCTGCAGAAAATAGAATTGTAAATCACTAAGGGAGTGATTAAGTGCAGAAGAAACAGAGCACTCCGTAGGATTTGCATTAAGCATGGAAGTTTAGTAGCGCCATCTCATACACAACCAGGGTTTAGTTAAACAACATCTAGTGGCATAATGCCATAGATCAGAAATGGCAAGCTGTACTTGAAACCCTTTCAGGGTAGCCAAGTTCCATTTTACACAGTAAAATGAGGCACAGTAAAGGAGAAAGCATTCTCTAGGGACTATTTTTCACTTAGGTCAAATAGGTCCTGTTTTTATCTTAGAACATCAAGCTGGTCTCCAAATAAAACAACGGCCTTCCTTTTTACAGTGAATCAATGGACTCCATTGGAGACAGAACTAGACTGGAACCAAACTTGTTACAAAATATGAACTGCCATGTCTATATCAGTGTTGTTTCTTTGTAAACACATTCTCTGAGGTCAAAGAGGCAGCTTTGCTAAGTCTCTGTCATTGGCTGACATCTCATCTGATTTTGCTTTGGTTTTCATTCAAAGTGTATACCTTATTCTGAAAAGTCATCTTGAGGGAGAAAAATCATCTTGGGACGTACAATTTATGGATACATCTGAGAAGAAAAGAATGCCAGTGCATTGTAAATGTCCTATTCTCTCATGATGTAAGAAACTGGTAGGTAAATACAAAATGTCTGTAAACATGAAGGCTTGAGAATTCCCTTAGGGATGTCTGTGAATAGGCTTGTGTGATCTGCCATACTCTGTGCTTGGAACAGTTTCAGTTCTAGTCCAGTAGTAAGGATGCAATAGATGAAAGGCAAGATTGACAGTGGGAGGAAGACATGAAGACAGCTGTCAAAGGAGCTACAACTGAGAGTGTGGGGCAGAGGAAATGGCCTTCAAGATGGCAGTGGGAATGGAACACATACCTCTGTCACTGCCACCTACTGCTTTGCAACATCTCCCAAATGCCTTTTTATTTTCTTCCTTTTCTATCTGATCAAATGACTTTTATATAATGTTAAACAGGAAATTAAGGGTGAACTTTTTATTGCAGGGTCCTTGTGAGGTTAAACCACAGTTTCCCCTTGAAAAAGTACATATTAAGAATGCAAAGGAACACAGATATGAAAGCAAAAAATTGTCAAGGAGAACAGAATTTCAGATGCTCTCATCTTTCTCCTTTTCACTGAAGCGCATTTCTTCTTCCTCAATAAATCTCTATCGTTACTTTTTTAAAAGCTTCATTGCTAACCAATGACAAAAAATTTGCCTTATATGTCCCACCATTACACATTCCTTTGACATAGGGACCAAGTGGCATTATCTGGAAAGGAGAGCTCACCGTCTAGATGATTTCAGCCAATCAGAGATGATGATATTGTATTACCAGTTTCATAATATAAATGAAAAAGATGGCCTTCATTTTGATGAAAGCTGTAAAGTAGCTATTGTGCTTGTTTTGTATTGCAAGGCCCAAATGTATTATTTATGCAATTTTCCTTTTGAAAGGAAAAACTGAAAGAGACTATTTCATTTTACAGCATTCAGTCAAAGCTATTGTCTCATGAATGTGAACATTCCTGCATTTTATCAGCTTCGAATGTAGAAGGCAACTCACAGATCATATATAGAAAGGATTTTTGAAAGTTTGAAAACTGCTTTTTAAAAAACCTAGACTCTAATGACTCAAGATATTATTTGTGCATGTGTGTAGGCTGAATCAACACTTAGCCTATCAGAATGTACACAGATTAATGTCTTTTTTAAGGTCTTAAACAGCTTTGATTGAATCTTGGTGTATATTAAATTGATAATGCAAGCTGCCTGCAATACCTGATATTTATAACAATAGAGTACATCTTCATGTGTAAATATACACGTATATGCCAAGTCAGCATCTATCTAGGGATCTCAAAGCCACTTATCGACATGACAGCAGCTTCATGCTATTTTCTGCAATACAATAAATATTGCAATTATTTTGCAGATGGGGAAATTGAGGCATGTAAACTTGAAGTGCCCCTAACTTGCTTATGACACAGAGCAAAATGCTGATATTGTGGAATCGGTTCTGGGGTCAGCCCATTAACTGTCTATGACACATAGACTCTATCCCTTGGACCTGCTGATACTCACATCCATGGAGAAAATGCTTCTTTTCGAAGGATGTTGAGATTTTTGCCTGTCCTTGACACCAGTAAAAATTAGATGCTTGCCCTTGAACATCCGTACAAAGAGATTGGTTACTCCTTAGTAGAAGGTCACATTAAAGTTTAAATTTATATTCAACCTCTTCCCCTATGCACCTAATTAAAGGCTCACAGACTTAGATACATCCTTTTCTCACCTTTTTTTCCCCCTAAAATAAATAAATAAAATAAAATAACAACAACAAGCCAGAAAACTCTTAATACAATGCTTCTGAAAATTGTTAGAAAAAGAATGCCTGGATTTTGTCATCCACCATTTGCTGGATCATCTGCATATTTCCCAATGCTCCATCATGTTTTTATTTTTTATTTTTTTTCTGAGATAATATATATATATAATATTTATATTTATATAATTTAAATATTTGTTTACTCATTTCTGTCTTGGAATAAAAATGAGTGGAACCAGTTATTTCCCAGTTAAGTTATACAGTTAGCTTCTGCTAACAGACCAGAGTGGAAGTGAATGGCTTTAATGAAAGTTAAATATAAGTTATTAAATTAGAATAAAAAAATAGAAAATTGATTTGTAATTGCTTGTTTCATCTACTAGTAGATATTTTGGAGCACCAGTGAAACAAATAAATTATTTACGTGGATATTTCTGGGCAAAATGTCTGTTATCATAACCAAAATGGAAATTAATTAATTTCAGATTATTGTAGAAATCCTTAGTCTGCTGTTTAAAACAAAAGCACCTGTATTCATTCAGATTAAGATACAACAAATACAGCAACATTGTAAAACCACATTTGCAGAGGGTCAGCATCCATTGTATTCTTCTCTGTACTTACCACCACATTTTTCTTCCTGGGGAGGGTAAATAAATACATTATGTCTATAAATACTTAGGGACTATACCCAGGAAAAACCTATGGTAAATTTCTCCTACTGTTTGCATACAGATTAAAAAGATTAAGACAAAGTGGGTTACATTGGAATACAGGTCCGCCCAATTCTGTGCTGATCTGGCACAGACGTGAAAGTGAATACTTGTGTAATCAAATGGATTAAATACTGTAGAAAAAAAATATTAATTCTCTGATTCTAGTTGTGCTAGTGCTAGATTGTAGTTGTCTGTCAACTGTAAGTACTGACACTTAATACTCTGGATACTCACTTTCCTTAACTGCCTCCATTTATATTTAAAACTTTTTTTTTTTTTAAGTAATCATCCTTGCCATGGGAATATACTTGTTCATATTTCCACAAAGTGCATACAAAGTGAGTGATAGGCGGTGAATCCGATCTTTTTCGAAGTTCAGATAAATGCACACATATATATATTTTATGATTCACCTAGATTCATCTTTTAGTGATGGCATAAACAAACCTGCCATTTCCACTCCTGCATGTCCAGCAATGGTAAGAAATAGAATGCAGGAACTGGAATTATACTGACCAACTGGCCTTTCTTAAAACCTCAGTTGGGTTTAATCATATTAACTGTATTTACATCCCTTGTAATATAGAAATCTAATATTTTATTTTTGTTGCAGGTATTCTGAAGATTTTCAGGGTTAGCATGCCATCAAAATGATCACAAGTTTTTTACTTCAATTGAGAGATAAAAAGATATATTGTTAAATAAAACTGTTGGCATACAATATAAATTGCTGCAGACTAGCAATCAAAGCAGCAGATTTGGGCAACAGGTATTGCTCTCTGGCCAGCATTCCTGTCATTATCTGGAGCAGAAGGATTCAATTTTATACTCAGTTATTCAGTCTTTGAAAGAGAGATTATACATGCGTTAATTAAACCGAAATTAAGGTGCTTTATTTTTTTTTTTAATATGTTGTCAGCTATAAAAGAAAATTTCATTTTATTTTGAAAATAGTTCTCCATTTTGCATTTGAATATGCAAGCTAGAAATGCCTGAAGAGTGAGGACAGATGTCCTCTCACCAAACCTCTTTCCTTCATAGAGAAAAATGTAGCAAGATACGCTGAGTTGCTCTTCATCAAACCTGCAATGTAAATGCTTCAGTTAGGAAAAATGTGTTTAATACCTAGCAGTGATCATTAAGAATTGTAATAATGTACCTGTTCCATCTGAATGCTGTGCCTTTTGCACACATTTGGAAGAATTTCTTCCTTCTTTTGTATTTCTTTTTAAATATGCTTCTTTTCTGTAATTGAAATTTCTGATTTCACTATTTTTTCTCTGCAATTTTTCTAATGCTATTAATCTACTAATGAAATAATAGAAGAAGAGAGCAAAATGAGAGCATGTTTTGTCTTCTGAGCTGTCTGAGTCTGAAAAGGTCAGTAGGTGTCATGGAGTCTGACAGACGGCTCGATGCCTCATGGATAGGAAGCTCTACAGAGCTGATGTTGAGGTGGGCAACATGCAGCCCTATGAACCCATGCATGCAGGGCAGGAGTAGTAAAAGAAACCTCAGTATCTAGAATTTAAATGCCTTGAAAAAGGTGGTAGCTCAGAAGACCCAGATAGATCTGCAGCTCTGTTTATACTATGTTGTCCATTGTAGTACAGTGGTTCCAAACATTAAACAAGCCTGAGACTTCAGTCTTTCTGTACCTGACAGAAGTTAAATTCACTCCACTCAAACAAAATCCTGACAAAGAACTTTATAATAAATCCTGGATGGAATAACAGAGATGTCTTCTTTTATTGGGAAGTTAATGTGTACTACTTAAGACTTGGCAAGTTCTTAGCTACAGACTTATTGTTACTTCTCTGGTGTGGTAACTCACATCCCAGTGAGAAAGTTTGCTTCCTTTACACCTGGTCTTGTGTACTATTAAACCATCACAGCAGCTGCTGAATTATTTATCATCTTCCAGTGGACAAAACTAGTATTCCACCCAACACCCTCCTTGTCCAAGAGGAAAAAAAGCAGTTTGAGGGAGAGAATGCATTACAAAATCTGCAGCACAGAAGTTTATACCATTAAGCATTTAGGGTTTACATAGAGAGCAGTGGCATGCAACAGCAGTCACGTCCCTAGGTGATTTTTCTGCAATCAGAATTTCATTCATTACCCAATTTTCATGCAAGTCCCCTGGCATTTGAAATATGTTTCAAGGTAAGCTTCCCAAGGGCTTTTCCCCTCCCATAATAACTGATTTGCAGTGTCCAAAGACTGATCTAAATATCTTTGGCTCAAATTACTTAAAGCCTGCAAAGTGGGATCCTCTGTCATCCCCATCGCATCTCACACCTACGGAACTGATAACAGATTAATATCTGGTCTGCAAATATTTCATTAGTGTCTCCAGCTAAGGCACCTTGCATTATTTTATCTGGGGAACCAACAGAAAAAGAGGGAGGGAGTGAAAGGGAAATGTATTTACACTCTATGAGAGAATGAGGGGGGAATGGCAAAGAGAGAGGAAGGGAGAATGAAAGAGGGTTTCTCTCAGAATTAGAGGAAAAGCAACAAAGCTAGTCCTGGCAAAGTTCTCTGCTCCGATTATGTATACACTTTTATTCAATCACTGTATCGCTCTGTGTCTGACATTTGGTCAATAGTGCAATCTACCACTGATCGGAATAAAACAGCCATCCTAGAGCACCTTGGAATTTCATTACTTTCTTTTCAATGTTGTCTTTATAACTAGATGTTTACTTGGAAACACAAATTTAGAGCACAGTTCTGTACTTTTTCACATAAAGCTGAACAGTGTTGTAAACATGTTTTTCCCATCTGAAAAACTGCTCTTAAATGATATCTCTTTTGTAAGAAAGGAACAAAAGTATTAATGAAATCAAATCCACAGACGGATTCTTCATCTCAGGGATTTATCTCAGCTTCTAAGGGCTCAGAAATTTTAGCATTTTTATTTTTATTATTATATAAATGGCCTTATAGTATAAGTCAATTTTCAAAAGCTTTATTAAATGCTATTTATTTAATTATTATTTTTAATCTGTGACTACTGTGGATGTGCCTACAAACAGAAATTTCTGCCTTGAGTTGCTGTGACAAGCTAGATAACGTTCTGTTGGTCCTTTCTTTCAGTATCTATTTTGCAGTTTTGAGTCAGATGGGAGCAAAGTAGAAGACAGACCACCACTTATGTTTATCTGAAGCTTTTCATAACTGATTACAATATGAACACATTTTGAAGTCTGCTCCTTAGGTTTAAGGGACCATTAGAAAATGCTTTTTTAACTATGTAGAATATTTGGTATTAAATATATACTGTGTTCATCTCTTGGTATTTTCTATAGAATCATGTCCAGAAAGATAATGTTTATGTTACATGACAATGACATACACTAACTATGCAACCAGAAAGTACAATTAGCAGTTTTATCATGTTTTTTTTTTTTTTTTTTAAATCTGTTCTAATTTTTTATTTCTCTCATCTTTCCTACACATCTGTGGCTACTTTGCCTCAGATTAACTTATTTCATTTGTTCTGTATAGTGGTTCCTCCCTTTCCTGGCACTCTTTTAGCTCTACCTCTGACCCTGGCTGCACCAGAAAGATATATCATGAGTTCCAATTGACAGCTGCCAGCCACTAGCTTTGTCCAAGATAAAATGAAGACAGTTTGGTCTGGCTGGGGATGATCCAGGGCAAGAGAGTAGCCTTGCTTTGAAAGACCGTCTGAAAGGGCATGTTTGTCCCCAACTCTGAAATCAAATCCAAAGTAAACCAGACTTCTCCCTAGGCAAAGGCTAAGACAATCCTACTGAGCTCTCTGTAGTCCATTGCATTAATCTCATCTATAAGCGTCTTTCTTAAGGTGAGTCTGTGTACTAAACCATTCTTCCTCTTTCTAGTCATCTCCTAGGACAAAAGCAAGGAGCACTCGCACTTGACTCAACCTATTTCCCAAACTGAGCCAGGGAATTTCCAGCTGAACCGGAATATGAAAGGATCATCCAAAAATCTCCCTGAAATAATCAGCTTCCCCTGTCATTGCTGAAACCTCTTGTGACATGGAAGAATCGTGCAAACTTTTCATATTCTTCATTCTTTTTATTACAGAATGATTTCATACTTAATTTTTGAAACAGTGTCTCTATTCAGTATTTTCAGGTTTTTTTTTCCTGTCCTTATATCATATTATATCTTTTTAATTATTAACTCAGTATTCCCACTTAGCTCCGTATGCTTTCATACTCTTCCATTCTCTTGGGTTCTCTCTTTTTCATGGTCATACCTTTCACTTTCTTTGCACCTTTTCCATGATCCAGAAGAACTTTTATCATTCTGTTGCAGAATATGTCTCTTCTATGAGATTTTATTTCTACCCCATTTGTTTCTTTACTCCATTTAGTTGTTTTATTTTCCTTTTACGTATCCCTCCTCCATAACCTCCTTCTCTGATTTCTTTTAATATACATCTGTGCTTTCCAGATCTGCCTTCTACATTTTGCACATATCACTGTAAGTATCTCCTACTACAGTTCATAGAACAGAATCATAGAATTCATCCATTTCTGCTAACTTGAAGCTGCAAACTAAAGTGGCACTTAGAAAAAGATGAGGAAAAATGGGTGATTTTTGGGGCTAACCTCCATGTGTGATTGAAGTAGTTTTGTATTGTGGAAGATGTTAATTTTCTACATTGATGGATGAAGAATTAGGTCTAAATATCAAAATAAGAAGCAGGGGGGAAAGGCAGTGGAAAGGTCAAGTAATTTATTTATTTATTTATTTTTGCAGGGGAGGAAATGGACATGATCTTTCACTTCTATTTTGTTAACATATATTGAAATTAAAATACTAACTGTAAAAACATATCCAGTTAATGCCAAGATCAAAAGGGTCTCTCTCCTTAGGTGAATTCTCCTAGAACAGGTGTGCTGGAAGAGGCTTTATGCAAAGTTAGGTGGTTTGTTCCTTAATACACTTGTTATGTTGTGCCTGTCAGCTCTAGCACACTCACCAATTTGCTCCTTGTACTGTTTACAAAACACAGTGACAGTATGCATTTTGTCCTTGCCAGCAGATGCAGCTGTTAAGGATTTTCTTTTTTCTTCCTTTTTACTTGATGGATGTAAACACAATAGTTGTGATATGGCCTTGATATGCAAAAAAAAATCTATGTAAAAGTAATAAGAAAACCAATTCCAAACTGTTTTTCAGATTATGAAGACTTTACTACTAATTAATATCTTTCTGGTTTTATTTGTTTAGTTTGTGTTTTTTTACAACTGCTTATCATCTAAAGATATAAGGTATATCTAATGAATAACCTCTTATTTGAGCCTGCTTCCAAACTTCATCTTGAGGGTAAACTTTCTGATGACTCTTCATTCCCTTGCATTCTGTTTCATTAGTGAAGTCAGAGTCATATCTTTGCCTTACAGTAATTGTGCAAAATGTCCACGATGTAGGACCCTCGGGATACACCAACGAATTCTTCCATGGACTGGGCATCTGCATTGCATTCCAAGCAATAAAATCTCTTGCAGTTATCAAAAGAGAAAATGTATTCTGAATTTTATAAGGAACTTGTTTTGCGTCATGTTTAAACACATACAAATTAAATGGAAGTACGTATGAAGAGTAAAGTGTTGTAGAACATGTTCACCTGGTTTATTTTTGCATTTGTAAAGTTTCTCAAACAATATTTGTCAGAAGAACTTTGAGCTCAAAACTTTTGATCTATCTCAGATGCCCTGCAGGAATAATTGAAAGGCAAATAATGACACCTCCAGCAGTTCACTATTTGGGACCACATCCTGTAATAGATACTTTATATTTTGCAGTCCTAGGGGGATATACTGGTGGACTCCAAAACATCATTTAATAAAATTATACTTTTTACTAGATATGGATGGTAGAAAGGTCACTTCTCTAAGAGAAAAAAAAATTATTTAGGGATGGCAAGAGACTGCACTACGATGGGACTGGTATGAGAACAGTAGAAACCATGGACAGCTAAAATGAGTTTAGGAGTAAACTGTGAAGGTCAGTGCTTGGAGTTCATCCTTTTGTGATTTGCTTGTAAAAGTTGAGATGAAAAAGCAGAAATCTCTGCATTTTACCTGGTTCAGATGGTACTTTAAATTATCAATTTTCCCATATCTATAAAAATAAAAATAAAAATAATAAAAATAAAAATAAAAATAAAAAAACTAGGCCCACTTCAACTCTTTTTTAACAGCTTTGCTCTTGAAACAATCTCTATTGATTATGATTGGTTCCCTCTTAAGAGTAGATTTGTGTAACTCTACCAAAGAATAGCTCATTTAAAATTTAGTGTTTTGTAAATGGTTATATTGAAATGGGATTTTTCTTTTATATTTTAATTTTATTTTTTTCCAGTGCTCCACTGCATAGCAACACATTTGGGAAGAAATACACAACTCTACCACTCCTATTCATATTAAATAAAAAGAATTTGATGCTATTATCAAGCTAAAGGAAAAAACAATTACTATGTTGACTACAACAATTACATATCATAAAGAAATAGAACATAGAGCCATGTATTTTGCTTCACTGCCTGTTCTATACTAAACCAGTGTGTTTTCTTTGCAGTGTGAATAGCGCAGGCTGCTTCATCAGCAAGAATTTGCAAGCTTCTCTACTAGACTGCATTTATTTAATTTTTAATTTTTGCTTATTTTTCCTTCCAGAACTGAAATGCAGATGTCTGTAACAGGCTAATACTGCAGCTTAAAAAATATGTGGTGTCTTTTTCTACTTCTGATAAAATTGTAATGTGGTATACTTCTAGTGTGTGAAATTTGCAGTTATATATACAGTGAGGATATTGTGAGAAATTACTTCCATGTTTCTTCAATAGATTTATTACTTTTTGACTATGGTGGCATTTTCCTCTCCTTGGTGCTGGTAGTGCTTTCCCAGTGACAAAATAAAAACAAAAGATGTGTAAATATTAGTCTTTGCTGAAGTTTATAGACTGAATCTAAAGTAAATGCTGGTGTTCTAAGATATATATATATATGTATGTATATATAAGGTTTGATCTTTAAAGGTAAGACAAACTCCTCACCTACAGCTCTTTCAACAGTGAATTGTGATGATCCATAGCTATCAACTTACAGTATCACGGTATTTTTAAGGGAGATTTCTGTATATTGTAATTTGCCTGGTCTGACTACTGGAAGACCATGAAGATGTATCTAATTGCTGAGAATTTTAATTTCTAATAAATAGATTTAGAAGGAACTTCAG
Organism: Cyrtonyx montezumae; assembly: GCF_038088225.1. Taxonomy (NCBI): domain Eukaryota; kingdom Metazoa; phylum Chordata; class Aves; order Galliformes; family Odontophoridae; genus Cyrtonyx; species Cyrtonyx montezumae. The sequence continues at coordinate 99,252,576 of NW_027072034.1, read as the reverse complement.
GTTATCACATAATTTCTCTATGACCTGTCTTTTTGCCTCTAATAACTCTTTAATTTTTATGAAATTTAACCAATCTCTTTGAGGTAAACTAATGCTTTTAAAATTGTGAAATACATAAGTAAGAAGTGCCACACAGTGAAAGACATGAAATAAAGATTAACAGTGAAAACAGTCAGATGATCTTTCTATATCTAGACTTATGTAAATATTCGTTCTACAAAACTTCAAATTTTGGTTGGAATAGGACTCCAGGGTTCAAATAAAGTGATTTGTTTTTAACTACTGCAGTGTAAAAACACTTGTTCTCAAGCAAAATAATTAACAGAAACAGTGTTAGTTTGTTTAAGAAAGTAAAAAGCAGTAATATTTCAGCCATATAATCTCTACTCAATACTTTATCCTCTCCCCAAACATTTAAACATGATGTCAGCAACATAAGCAAACAAAGCAAAACAACAACAAAAAAAAGACAAAAATATCTTCTAAAAAGAATTGTCAAAAGGGTAAACCAGAGGTATAAAAGTGTTAATGACATCAGTTGTTGTATCTGCCCAGTGTTGAAAGATATGAAATGAGTACTAGTACAAGTTATAAGCAGGCACTGAATAGGAATTTTCGTGTTAGTTCAAATTGGGATGAGGAACAATGCATTAGAAAATGATTGTTAGGCATTCCATCATGCGTACTAGGTCACAATTGACAAGTAGTAGTGTAGGAAAACACATAAAAGTGAAACTGTGATCATGTTGAAAAGTGTAAAACTGGACCAAGTTAACTTTCCTCCCTTCGTTCCCATATCCAAATTGTTATAAACTGATATATAAGAACTGAGGTAACAATTTAGTAGCTTCTTTGTTTTCATTCCTGCCCACCTTCTAGACATTAAATTTTGTACTGGACATTCAAAGTAGTTTTCTTCCATGAGGCTAGAGGCCTTCATGCCATACAGAGGTCAATTGGTTTAAAACATGCTGAAGGTAGGAAATATATATTTTCCCACACCTCTGTGGGGCTTTCAAACTATTTTACCTCCTTAGAGTCAAGAGTAGAAAGTCTGTAAAGAAATGAATTATTAATGCATGATTTTTCTCAGAAATGGAATCTCTTTACCCAAGGAGTAGCATTTCTTCCATGCTTTTGGACATTTTCTTCCTTATATCAAATTCTGACCCTTTGGTAAGGTGTCTTCTTTTGACTCACAGATTTGCCGACTTTCATAAACACACTGCCTTTACTTTTAATCAGTGCAAAAGTTCAGTTTGGGGAGCTTGGTGGTCAGGTTATAATCAGAACTACATCTAACAGAACACTGGCAAAATAAAATAAAACCAAAAATCTAGTATGCAGGAAAATGTGGCTTCCGGATGAATATGGATGGAGCTGTATTTTTAAAAAGGTTCTGCCTGCCCCCATTTGCACAAATCTCCATGTGTCAAGGAACAGAGCAATGATGGAAGAGGTGGTAGCTCATTGCCACGTGTTTCATATGCTGTCTGCTTGTTCCAGAAAAGTTACAGCAGCATTGTAGGATATTTCTTTTAAGCTGGCTTGTTTGCTGGTGTTAAAATTGTGTGCAGAAATGCTGATGGTTTCCTATTGAGTCATTAGATCATGTGAGAATAGTTACAATACAGTGGAGATGAAGGAGAAGATAGCTCATTAGAAGAAGCTTTCAGATTGTTAGGGTTAGGATGAAACATAGATTTTAAATTTTAAAAATAATAGATTCTTTGTAGAAGCCGTTTCTGCTCAAGGCACGAATCCTGACCTTATTCAGACTAAATGGGTTTTAGTTTGGATCTGTGAAGAACAGCCTATTTATAAATAGAAAATTAAAAGGATTCCCGTGCCTTACATATTTGAGCATCCACAGTCATTTCCTGGCATCTATAATTTACAAGCGTGTAAACAAATTTTCCACCAAAACTGCCACATGAGGTATATCCAGATACAATTTAAGCACTACCCTAGAAGTTAAACACTCTGATTGTGATTGATATGAAAGTAAAGTCATGATTATCTAATTTTTTCCTCACATTCATGAATTTAAAAATCTCGTTTAGCACACCAAGTATTAGATCACACAGAAAATGGCTAATCCAACAACCCATGAAAAGTTTTGGGAGGAGAAAGAATTCAGGCTTCTCTAAATTGGAGTCTAAAGTAATTGCCTTGACATCTTTCCTCAAACAGAGAGAAGTGGGTTGAGACTAAATGTAAATAGACAGCAAAACTAGTGGGTCAGTTCAGGTCCAAAGGTGCAGGTCCCAAACCCAGAGAGGGTGGTGAGAATCATTAGGCAATGTGGAGCCTAACTATTCCTCCTAAGGAAGGTAATGAATATTTTCATATTTACTGCTTCTATCTGCCTTATCTTTGATGGTTTCCAACATCTTGTTATTTAAATCCCTGTAGACATTTTTTCTTCTTTTGTGTGTGGTTATACCCATTCATACAGAATATCACCAGTTCTTACAATTAAATAATTAAATAATTAAGATTTAAATACATGTCAATTATGTTATCAAAACAGGTTCATTTTATGTATAATATTACATGAATGTTTGCACCTATGCTAAAAGGAAAGCCACAGAGAAATTTCCTAGAAGTCTGAACATCAGCATGTTTCTCCATGATCCTGACAAACACTGAAGAGCTATTCAGTAATGCTTTAGTAGTCACTATGTTTAGCGAAAGTCCCACATTTACCTTTCTGTGCTTCAGTCTCTCAGCAAAAGTAACAATGCACTTCCTTCTGCACAGAATTTTTTATCTCAATTTGATACGTGAGACAGTTTTAAAGTCTCAGCACTGTAAAATGTATTACTTTCACATTTACATTTTTTACACACATCTGTGTGTGCTACAGCACTCATGATTGCATCATTTACTTTTCAACTAAGAGAAAATAAGCAGCAGGAGTACAGTGCAAGTAACTTTGTCTCGACCTATGATAAATCTTGCTGGATATACCATTTTTGTTCTGCTACTGCTTCATAGTTCACTCATAGACTACTTTAAAGGCTACTACACAGTTTTAAAAATAGTTCTTCAAAAATACTTAACAAAAATACTACAACCATCCAATAGAACAAATCTGATAGAAAACAGAGAAAGAGGAACTGGTGAAGTCCAAATGTTACTCTGCAGTAAAATGTTTTAGACCTTTTTTTGGCACTGTCAGCTTCCCAGTTCTTTTTCAGAATTTGCTCCTCTGCTCCTCCTCAGCCTCGGTACTTTCTTTGCTTTCCTTTCTTTTCCTTTCCTTTTTTTTTTTTTTTTATTATTAGGATACAGCTAGGGACAGGAATATGACATATTGCAGATAACATCCTAACATATTAAATAAGGATGTTCAAACATAGTGACAGATCCTGTTGTGTGATGATATATCAGGGCAGCTCAAAGATAGGAATTTTAATATATTCTATTATAGAATCACTTAAGCTGACTAAGTGATAGCTGTGCAGGAATGGAATTGCTTGCAGCTTTTGGAAAGGGTTAAGAAACCTTGCAATGGGAAAGAAATATCTGGGTGCTAAAGAGACAGAAGCAGCAGCAATCAAAATTAACTTATTAAATTAAAAATTTAAAAAAAAATCCTTGATGTCTTTGGGAAATTCTTTTGAGACATGACTCAAGGAATGTGGTTTTCTCCTTTGAGAAGAATGAGAGGTTTCAAATATAGGTGACCTGACAAGACAATTTTCCTGAATGGCCCCCATTTAAAATTTTCTCATAGTTTTTTTGAGTATAGGCTCTGAATACCTAACACTGGATACTCTGAAGATGTCAACCTCCACCCTTTTCCTAAACCTCTGCATTCCTTCTCTCCCATGTGATAAAGGAGAAGACTTTTCCTGAGGTGCTGGAAAAGGGAAGGATGAGGGTGACAGGAGTAGCTGACGTATCTGGCTTACATCCTGCTCTTTGCTTAGATCTGATGATTGTGTTAGAGAGCAATGGGAATTGCAAGCTAGAGTGCAGGTGCACATCCCTGCCAGTTTTTCTGGTGTTCACCCTCCCTCATGCACTACCCAGAAGCCTCAGATCTTAGGAAGGAACTGGAATGGGGAGTATGCACCATAGATTTATTGTACTAGTCTATACATATGTCTGTGGATAAACATGAGTCTTTTGCTCTTTTGCTGATAAAAGTGTGCTGTGCCATACCTAGCAAGGGTAGTTTAGTGCTGTTTAACTAAATAGAGATTATGTTGTACTGAAGCTGGGCTTGGCTGAAGGGTCCATCTCATTTATGATTCATTATTTTGAACAGTATTAACTATTAAAATGTTTTCTTTATTCAAATGCAAATTACTTTTACCTCTTAGGTTGAATTTTATCCACAGAGAACGATTCACCATAGGGAAGAATTTCACTGTGTGAACATATCTCTCAGAATTCACTGTTAGAATACATACTGAAGATTTTAGATATGTGAAGGGTCTTTATAACTTTCCGTACACAATAAAGTTAGCATACAAAGCTAGGCTTCACTTTAATGATATGTCCCTAAATAATGGCAGAACGTGATTTCTGAAACCCAAGCAGGAGCTTATGCCGTCATACCACACCTACTGTAACTACTGCTGCAGGTTTTTGGGGGTAACAATTTTTCTATATTTGTCTAACAAGAATGGTGTTGAAGATCCTCTAGAGAGGCCTGGAGGTGCTGCTTCTTGTACAGAATCCATAAAGGAAACTTGCAACACTTGGGCTAACCTCTTCACATACAGATGGTTTGAGACCTTTTGTTTAGATGGGCTGCATTCAAGACATCTTTTATACTTGACTTCCTGAGGAAAACAGCCATATTGTTTCACCCTCTTGACCTTGGCACAAAGCTGCATGAAATGTGTTTACAACATATGCCTACAGACTCCGGCCACTTGTGCTACTTAAAGTAGGTAAACATTGCACTACTCATGGCATTTACTACAGCATCCGTTTACTGGAACATTTTGAACAATTAGATTGCACAGTTTTTCATCAACTATCTTAGACACCTAGAATTACAAGACACTTCAGTTAACATATTTTAATGATGGGAAGTAGTTAATAAGAGAGAATCATGGAATTGTAAGAATTGGAAGGGACCTCTAGACAGCATCTAGTCCAAACCCCCTGCCAAAGCAGGCTCCCTAGAGCAAATTGCACAGTAGATATCCAGGCGGGTCTTGAATGTCTCCAGAGAAAGAGACTCCACAACTTATCTGTGCAGCTGTGCCAGTGCTCTGTCACCCTTACTGTGAAGCAGTTCTCATGCACATTTGCGCAGAACTTCCTATGCTTCAGTTTGTGGCCATTTCCCCTCATTCTATCACCACGCACTGCTGAGAAGAATCCAACCTCGTCCATTCGCCTCCTGCTCCTTAGATATTTATAGACATGAATCAGATCCACTCTGAGTCTTCTTTTTTCAAGGCTGAACAGACCCAGTCTTGAAAAGCTCAGCCTTTCATCATAAGAGAGGTGCTCCAGGCCCTTTATCATCTTCATGGCCCTCACTGGACTCTTCAGGAGAAAACTTCCAAGGTTTATAAAAGGCAAAGAGAATCACATTTGAATTATGAGATCTTTATATGAAGTAAGAGTAAGTTTCATTGATGGGGACAGATTACTTAATTCAAAGATATAACATCAGTGTTGAATTTGGCTCTAAGTACTAAAAACACTATGCTAACTGTATTTATATTTGGCTTTCATGTATACTTAAGTCTGGCAAGTGTATCTTGTGGGCACCTGTTTGATGCAGAGATTTATGGAGAATGCCAACATTTGGTCTTGATATTTAAAAACAATTTGTTAATTGTCAAGAAAAGTAAACTGTTAACATCTTTATTTACTGATGAGACAATGTGTCAGTACTGGAACCTATTCAAAATGGACAGCCATTTATTAGTCCCTAAAGCAATGAAGTTTTTAAACAGCAGACTTTTTTCATCTAAGTTTTGTGATGTTTTGTTGCTTTTTTAAAAATACATATAAATAAATATTAAATAGATGTTTCATTTTACTCAGGGACAAGATCAAGCCCTTTTTATGAAATGCTATACAAAAGGAATGACATAGGGAGATTTTGGACCCAAAGAAAAGATAGATGAGCTTTCTCTGGTTTATCCTTTCCTTCTATTTACTTCCTTTTCGTCCAAG
>NW_027072034.1:99211420-99241420 GCF_038088225.1 Cyrtonyx montezumae | reverse complement strand
AGCATGGGATCCCACAACCAACCCCCAGATCCATTCAAAATATCTGAATCATCCTTCCTCCTAAACCACTGTTGGTAGGAGTTTACATGCAGCTCTTTGAGTAAGTATTCTTTAGGAAAAGTAATGGGTTGGTGTCTGTAATACTGAAGAAATAACTCAGTTTAAAAAAGGCCATTTGAATACTTTTGTTGATGGGGGACTACCAGTTTTTAAATCATATATGTTTAGAATGTTGTGCTTCAAGAGTCATACATAGAATCACAGAATCACAGAATTGTAGGGATTGGAAGGGACCTCTAGAGGTCACTGAGTCCAACCCCCCTTCCAAAGCAGTTCCCTAGAGAAGGTTGCATGGGTAGATGTCCAGGCAGGTCTTTAACCTCTCTGAGCAGCCTGTTCCAGTTCTATGTCACTCACACTGTTAAAAAGTTCCTGTGACTGTTATCCTCTACTTCATAGTACTACATCTGTCAGCATTGTAACCTTTTAGTCCCCTTAATTTTTCCAATAAGAGACAGAAAACAATAAAGGGTGAAGAAAATATGCCTGAAGCTTAAACAATCTGAAAGGGAGAAATTTAAAAAATAATTAAACTAAATTAATTTCTCTTTATACATTGTAAAAAGAAATATTAAAAAAAAAAAGGTATTTCCTATGGAAAATCCTAAATTGGATTTACAACACTTGTTTTTACAAGCTTGGGGTGATCTAATTTATTCTGGAATAGAGATTTTTAGGACCAATTAGCCAATTTAGCAGCAATGAGTAGTCACCAAAACATATGGGCAGTTTGCCATCAACTCTGCTTGCTCAGAACTTATAGCAAAGGTTGGTGATATGTCAATAGAAACAGGCCAGTGTCTGTTACCCCTGTTATGTGGGCAGGAACATAGAGGGTAGGCACAGAAGTGTAAAACAAAAAGAGGAGGAAAAATCACCAGAAAAAGCCTGAGATGGCAGTACTAATACATGAAACACTAGCAGAAGACAAAGGTGGGAAGAAATACTGCAGGCACTTTGAGTGTGAGCAGCTTGAAGGCAGGAAGAATAAGTCAAGTATTAGCTAGCTTTCACTGCAGAACGATTTAGTAGGTAAGGCTGCAAGAAGACAGAACTATTTGAATACCAGCTAAGAAAATAGTTTGCATCCTAGTTTTATTTAGACAGCTGTACAATAGCTTAAAAATTAACTGTGCTGCAGTGTGCATGTGTGGGTGGGCATAAATAGCACTAAAACATTGCAGTGTGCATTTTGTACCTGTGTCTCTTAGTTCAGATGCAGATGTATAACTAATATTTTCATGCCACAAATGTCTGTGTGTAGGAAAAAAATGTAGCTGGTTAAGAGGCCATAAGCAGTTTTAAAATGCTTTCTTGCAGATCTGTATGAACTTAGTATTTTTGAATGCTGAGTAAGAAGATATTCCCTCTTCAGATGTGATTGAGGTAGCCATAAAGCTTAAAGTTCAGGGTTTAAATACAAGACCTCTATATAATGTTTTCTGAAAAATGAGTACTCTCCTGAAAAGTATTGGTTTGAAATATGGGAAAGATAATGACCTATGCATATACACATTGGTTAAGTGACTAGATTTTATAGGCTGTCTGTGTGAGGCCCTTGCTGTCAAATGCTACTAAAGGTGCTGTAATTTTCTCTTACTTTTTAAATTAAGGACAAAATGCCAGCCAGTGGCTGTTCTTCAGTGTCTTCAAGAGATCAGTTTGTGTCTTATGCTGTTATTCTAAGTATGACATGTATACATGTGGCACAGAGGGACACAGCTTAGTGAGCATCAGGGTGATGTTGGACTAGATGATCTTAGTGGTCTTTTCCAACCTTAATGATTCCATGATACCAATGGCTGGAGAAGGGAGTTTTAGGATGCAGTAAGTGTAAAGAAAGATATTAGAACCATTGACATTTCCACTGTTGGATAGTGGAAGTATCTTTTCACACTTTGCAGATTTTCATGTGAACACCTGAGGATATGTGAGTTGTCACTCACACCCCATGCTTTCAGTGCAAAAGAAGATGTAGATTTTTCACTTGCCCTGCTGTCCTCCATAGCTGTGACATGTGGTTCATGCAGGGAGATGGAAAGGTGGACTGGGAAAGAGGGTGTATGTGTGTGTTGTAAGTGTAGGCAAAAGTAGGGTATTATTTCAGAGTGAATTCACTGAACCTATCCAAAATGCATGGGAAGTGCATTAGAAATAAACAAGGGTAAGGTTCATCTGGACTGAAGACCACTGGGAGAAAAACAAGGAAGAGGGGAAATCACTTTAAGTGAATAAACTTTACAGTTGAGGAAAAATCCTGTGAATTTTAATAACAGAAAACAGAGGAACTCTGGTGTCTCTGGAAACAGAAGTAGGGAGGAAAAAAATGTTTTTTGGCCATTTGTGTTAGATTGCATACTGGATGTCACATCTGGGACCTCCCAGACTTGCATTTCCAATGTGTCTGTTGACAGATAGTTTGAAGATGGGTTGTCTATGCAGAATATAATGAAAGCAAGGTCTTTTGACCCTCATATCTGCATCAAGGAGGAGCGGAACAAAATGACAGTAGAGATACTGCTTGATGAACAAGCTTGATTTTCAGAAGGTACTCTGTGCCTGCAAGATTTGAAAAGCGCGGCATTGTACAGAACACACTTCTACAGTAGAGTATTATTATAGTATTAGTAGTATTATGCAATACTTGGGCTCCCAAGGAATTGTTTAAGGCGATGGAAGAAAATTTGTATTATTTAATGGAAGCTATTGCCAGCTGGATGGATTGATAACTTAACTGCAGCTTTAAAAAAGATCTCGTCATGAAGATGAGAAGCCATTATGTCAGTTATTGTGGCCCAAAACTAGATATTTCAGACTGCAGAATGAAAATTAATTTCTTAAATAGTGATAAGACAGTGCTGTAAACAGCTATAAGGGGGTGGTGTATTGCAGTGCTAAAAAAAACCCTAGAACTAGTAAAAAATACTTCAGAGATCGATAATATGGGATTTACTTTCGTTTTTGTGGTATTCTGGGCTATGCTGCAAGCCACGAGACATCAGTCTGAAGGATGTTTTTTTCTAAATTAGTTCTCATTTCACATCCCAGTAGCTATTTGGCTTTTTCTTCTATTTTTGTTGCTGTTTAGGGAAATTGAAAAGGAATCCTCTTCTTTTTTTTATTTTGTTTAATCAAAATACTTTCCTAAATACATGGTTTGACCATGCCCACAGTGTTTCTAGCTATGTTTTGGAAAAGATTTAAAAGATGGTAAAATAATTGCATCCCTATAACAGTCCGTCTTCTATCTTAACTTAAATAGATCTTATCTAAAATCAATATGATAATGTCACTCCCTGTCATAGAGCATTCAATTTCTAGAGACCTTATCCAGAGAGAGATGTCAAGGCAGAGTCATTTGGGGTGTCAGTCCAACCTCCTGCTCCAGCAGGATCAACACAGTACTCAGAGGGGGTTTCTACATCTGGCTTTACCCAGATGGGCAAGGTTGAAAACCAGACTTGAAAAACAAGCAATAAGGCCTGTAGAAGACAGGAAGTCATTAGTACTACTGATTAAGGACAGAATTATTTTAAATTTTATCGACTTAGCATATTTGAGCTTAGCACAGGCTCTCTCTTTTATCTCATGATGCTGTGCTAAAATCATTTTGGCAAAGCAGGTGGCTAAGAAGAGTGTCAGCAAAGACGCAGCTGCAGTCTCATCATGTAGTCTCGGAATTGCCTTCCACTTCCTTAGGAAGGGGGCATGGAGGTCAACGATATTACCCTAGAAGGGCTTGCAGACTCTTTTGCTGGGGCTATAGCTTGCCTTTGGAGCTTGTACTGAAACAGCCCCACGCATCCACATGTACCATCTTCTTAATTTCTACATCAGTGTTTCATGTACTGCCCCTTTAGGACACTTCCTTTTGTTAGGGAATTCTCATTTCTCTTTAATTATATCCTTTAGAGTGGTATTCAAGGGTAGAGTAGTTTTCTTCTTTGTAGAGGATGTGGAATAATTTTCCCAAGACAGTTTAACTTCCTGTTTTCTTTAGTAATTATTGTGTTTTCAATTACTCCTTTAATCACTGTCTCAAAGTATCATCACACAACAATTCTCAATCAGGAGTCAGAAACTACTTTTTTTTTTTCTTTTTTTTTTCTCCTGTGGTAGCTGTCCAGAAAATGACAATGAAAGAAAAAGAAAAATTGTTTAAATTTGCCTTTTTTTTTTCTTCTTTTCACCTACTTTTAAAGTGGATCTGAGTTACAGTAAAGGTAATGTTTCCTGAATGCTTCAAATTTCCCTTCTTGATTTTGGATTTTTGATTAACTCCTCAGTTTTAATGATTATCATCCTCTTCAGAATTCACTTCCATTAACAGCCATCTTTTCCAAATCTGATTAAACTCTCTTTATTTAGCTCTTGTTGAGCCCGTTGTAATATGAGGAATCCAACAGGGCTACAATTAACAATCTCCTCCTCTTAGAGAGTAACTTGAAGCCTCCTTTTAAAAATCCTATAGGAAAGAATACAATATGTGGCCTCCATATCTATGAAATAGCAATGTCTATGATAACAGCCTACCACACTTTTCTAAGAGTATACAGGGCATCCTTTTTATCATATATATAACCAATTCAGCATGTTCATTCTTGTGTAGGCTTCAATTTCATTATTTTCTACTAAATTTGTTTTTGTGTTTCTCAAAGAGAAAAAGTTGATAGTTACATTCAACATTCGTTCCTGGTGTATAGTTTTCCTGTTACCAAAAATCAGCTTTGGCATGCAAGGATCTCCATGCAACTTGTTTATAAAATTTAAAATACTTTGAAATTTATTCCCACACTTCTTCAGTGTGCATTCACATTTTGACATTTTAATTTAGCCAATTTTCCTTAATATGCATAGGAAGGCATCTCTGTGTGGAAAGTATGTGGAACTGAAATCGATGGAGAACACTTGTGTGAGGAAGACAGAGAGTGTAATCTGTTTTCCCAAATGTCAAGAAAACATTCCTGAGCTACTATTATTATTATTATGTATGTATTTATTTATTATTATTATTACTATTTTTTTTTATTTTGCAATCTGCCTTGCTCAAGTTGCCTTTTTCTCTGTTCATTTATAAAGGAGTGATTATTCACAACTGATTTCCATTTCCCCCCAATCCCTCTCTCCCCCTCTTTTGCCTTGGATGCGTGTGACTACTGGAGAGAGGATGTCTTCCTTAGGTGAGAGGACTTTGGGAAAATCCTTCTTTTGGGAAATCCAGACTTCTCTTCTGTCTTTTAAAGTTCTGAGGAATTAGCCAGTGAACCTTGTTAGCCACAGATCTGCTGTTTTCAATTTTTGGAAGTTTATTATCTGAATGAAATTGTGTGAACAACAAAGTGTGATCAGAAGTGCACAGGCCTGGCTTCTAAGAAAAAAAAAATTGCCAGCAGTGTGTGGAAGAGGAATTCATCCTTAATTTTGGACAGTGATTAGCAGACAAATTGTGTAGAGGATGCTTAAGGACAATGACACTGTGCAACTTAAGAATACCTTCTACTGAAGAACACTTTCTCTCGAGGAACCTACCTCACCTTCTGATTGAAACAACACTATGAAGAATGTCTATTCAGAAGGAATGTGCAGCTGCATAACGACCATTATACCATGTAACATGTAAACTCGTGTTAGAACAGTTGGTGCTCTCCATCCTCTTGGTTTCAATCCACAGCTAAAAGGTGTTATAAATTATGATGCAGTCTAACTTAAGACATGCCTTCTCTTAAGTCTGGAAAGAAATCCTAGAGTAAAAGTTGAATGAAAATTTAAATATTGATAATCAGCTCAGGTAAAGTGAGTTCTGACTCTGAGATGCTTATTTCCCAGAAATCTGCATTTGCTGTTCTCCTGGTTTACTCAGACCAAACAATGATCTCAATTGTAAGAAACACAAGAAAACTAAACCTCTCAAATCTGACTGTAGATGTGATGTCTGAGAGTATATGTTGCTGAGGATCCAATCAGACTGTATGTACAGATGCATAGAAACTAGTTGTGCTTAGACCACTCAACACTCACTCACATCCAAGGTTTTGGAAAAGAAGGAAATGGAGTTCATACCATACTAGTGAGTTATGATAAATTTTTCTTCTTAAAAGGGGGCAAGAAACAAAGAATTCAAAAGAAGAGAGAATGATATGGTGTATGATTGCGTCCTTCCTGTGCATCTGAAATTTCTGTGTAGTAATTGCTTAAATATGACACCATTTGATTCATTATTCTAGACACTCGAAGACAGGATTCTACTCTGCTTAACTAACAGGTATAATAGAAGGCTAGAAGATATAATACATTCCAGAAGTAAAAATTGGTAGTAATATCTTCTAGCTTTAAAATGAGTAATTTTTAGAAGAATCTGATTGTTAGTAGTGAAGAGACACCCTATATTTTCTGCTGGCATTATGTATGTTTTCTATAAAATTGCACCTCATGTCACCTGTGACCAGTGTCTCTTTGAGCCAACATAGACTGGCACTTCCACAACCCTGTGCTTTCCCCTTATTGTCCTCATCTTTATCCAGTTATATCTGCACCTACATTTCTATGGCTTAAGTGGTAACCTGGATCTCAGACACTGATCCAGGTTAAAATAATGGACAAAATTATTAACCAAAAAGAAGCAATTTTAACCAATAATTTAACCAGTCTTCATCCCACCTTCCTTGTCCATTTCAGGTAACACCCCCATTTCAGATAGTGGTGGTGACAAACACTATGTTGAGTCAGAGAGCTGCTAGAGTGAGAAGGCAGAGCAGTTTCTTCTGAAGGTGGGATGGTGACTGTGAAACAACGGCCTAATTAACATGTTGAGAGCTCTGAACCATTACATTCCTTGGCAATATATAAGTTCTGTTTGCTTGTTTTTTGTTTGTTTGAATTACATATATATTATATATATATACTAAGTGACCGCTAAGAGAGTTTTGGGTTAAAGATCGATCATTGCTTTGGTCTCACAGAGTCTTCAAGCCCACTTACCCCTCAACCCCAAATCTTGTGCCTCTGAAATAACCAACCCCCAGGTGATACATGTGTGCATGTCAGAAGTAAGTAACTGAGCAACAATAAGCTAACAGGGGTCAAGATATATAAGAAGTTCAGGAGTTGTATTACAGCAGTGACTCAGGAGGACAGCATATTAGTAAATTAGGCTTTTGCCAGATGTAAGAACTGATCCTTTTTCAATTGGGTATCATCTGAAAGGTCAAGAAGTAATGAAGCATGGGCATACAGATCCCCTATTGCCATGTGTTGCTACAAACTCTTATCTTATAATGCAGTAGCAGTTACAAGATACCAAACATAATAAACCAACATCCTATGGATGTTCTCAGTGTAGATCAATGGTCTAAAGAGTATTCTGCAAAAAATGACAAAGGATGGAACAGTAAAGAAGAGGCATTTTATGCTATATTCCCTAGTTTTATTGTTTCAGTGTACTTCTTGTTTTCCAACATTTCACATTCCAGTGCTCTCCTGTGATGCAACTAAATACTGTTTACTCTTGAATAATTATTGAAAGATCAGAAGCCAAATCCTCTTCTGATTTACACCAGAATGTATTAAGCTACTTCTGTTGATTTTTAGCTAATTTGGAGTAACTCCAAGTGCATACTGGTGTAACTGACAGGAAAGTTTGATCCTTATCTCGCCAAGAAATAATTTCCTAGATGGATACGAATCTTGGTACCAAGGTAAATGTGACAGAAAATCTGTGATTAGGTTGGATTGACTTCCACACTAGAAACCTTTTTTTGTAAATACTATATATAAATACCAGAAAAAATGCTGTTTGTTTTATATATCTATGGATAAACACAATTTTATTAGAGATACCAATATGTAATAAGGAAAGTAGCCTTTTTAAGTAACAGATGCCTTATAGCAATCCCCACAAAACAGCAGAAGGATAAAACAATTTAAAAATATTTTTGAAAATTGAGTTCCACATTAGATTTCTTTGATTCTTTTGAATTATTTTTTTTTCTTGACCATTTTCTATATCTAGACTCTACTCTTCAACCCCCTCTATTATTAAGAAATACTCATTAAGGTTTACACATTCTTTGATTATATTCCACTTTTTTTTTTTTTAGATGAGCAGACAACCTGTTGAATCTGAGAGCAGATTTGATTTTGGAACAGCTTTTTTAGGACTTTCTGTATGTTGTGACAAAGTGATTATCATTATTTATTTATTATTATTATTTGTTGATGCTTATCTTGCAATCTTGTAGATGGTTCCTAGTTTTGAGACAAAAAACATAGCTTATTCCCTCAGCGGTGGAGCAAACAATTACAGCTACTCTTTCTTCCGAACTTCTTTCCTTTAAACAAAGGGAAGGTTGGAAACAAACTTAATGAATTGGACTTGGTCACATTAATGCAAGTCAAACTAATACTTTCTCATCATTACAGATTATATCTTCATGAGGGTTTTTCATGTGCCATTTTATAGTAAGGTAATTAATACCCACCATGACCAACTGCTTTTCTCCTGTAAATTTTTCAATGCAGAAGTCCCTCTTTTTCTGAAATCCTCTATAAGTGTTTATTTCTGCTTCAGCTCATTGTTTGTGTATTGTAAATTCTAATCTTGTTGAGATTAGTTACTCATTAATCAAGGTCACTGCAAAAACTAAAACTTCTGTGTTGCTGGTTTACTTTCCCACAGCTGCTGACATATACTGTGCTGACTTTATATCTCTTCTTGGTGTCTATTTTTTGTACTACTGTAGATGATGTTCCAGGTCCCATTTATGAGTGCAAGCAGTGATGTTTTGACTGCTTTCTCTCAACACCAATACTCTTTCTCACTTTGTCCTTAGTGAAATGTCCAACAAATTCCAGCTAAACTCTAAGTGTGGAGTGCATGCTGCAGCATGATGCAGGAAACAATATGAATGGTCTGGTTGGTTGTGCAATTCAGACACTACTGGTCTGTCCTTTTGAGGGTGAGAACATCAGTCTGACAATTTTACAATGACATCAGCTACCTGCCTGTTGGCTTTTTAACAATGTGGACTGACCTGTAGACTTTTAATGTAGCACATTTACCAATAGGAGTTATTCACATGAGAGCCACACTTAAGTCACTGATGAAAATAAGGAGCTCCATATGTGGTTCACAGTAAGACACTATTAGTCAAGAGTTCTTATCTTATTGCCATTGTTTTTTGACTTTCTACTATTTTCTAGCTCAGAGTATTTATTCCATGTCAGATTTACCCCAGTCAGCTGTTTTTATCCCCAATATATTCTCACTCCCCAGCAACAGTCTTAAACCCTACAAATAATAGTATAAATCAACTGTAATATACTGCAAAACATGAATCATAACACGTGAGACAACACCCTTGCCTGCTTCTGTAATTCACATTGATTTATTGAGAAGAAAATAAGGCAAAAAAGTTTCTGCATTTTGCTTTGGCTCCTTTTAAAATCCATCGTTAGTATCTAAGCTGCAGTTTATTTATGATTAGAACATCTATGATATTTTCATGTAATGTCAAATACTGCTAAAAGCCATTCTTCTTTGCAACACAGATGCTTACTAATCCATACAATTGCCTTAAAACTGACAAATTCTTACAAAATTAACCTTGACTTAAGCCCAGGGTCTCCTAAATTTGGTTCAGTCTCTGTACACATTTTATTTCAGACATTCTGATGTACAAATAAACTGCATGTCTGGATAACTTGGGACCTTCTCAATGCACTTTGATATTATGCAAGATCTTGTTAACTTTGTCTATGTTTCATTGCCTTTTTGCAAAAAGGGAGAAGGGAAATTGGATCAAGGTCTTGGTTTAATACTATGCATCAACAGCATGAAAAAAAATCAAAGCTACATTAATAAACTAAATATTACCTCCCACTGATCACTGGCTACCAGGCAGATAGATTTCTTTCTGATGGACTCCTAAGAGGGTCTTCAATAAAGTAAAATTGTGAGTTTGACGTTTCTCTTGCTTGCTGCCAGGAAGGTCTAAATTGAGTCCCAGTTGTTTTTCAGATTAATCCATTTGAGAATACAGAATCTGGCAAGAGTTTTTTACAACTTTCTGAAAATGTGTTTAGGTTTAATATAGTTTCAGGTATTTCATGTGTGTGTGCCTAATTACAAAACACTCATATCAAATACAAGGTATTAGCATGAATGTCTAAGGAGTCCGAGTAGAAATCAGCAAAATATAGTGCAAAAAGCAATGCTCAGTTTGGATGATGGACAGAGCCAAAGCATCTGCTGTGTTTTACTGAAATGGTGCCATGTTCTAAAAGTGATGACTTCTCCTGCAATACTTCTGCTCCTGGGGGCACAGTTCATTTTCTTGTTTACATCATTTTTAGCTCAGTTGACTTGAGAATTAATTATATTCCTGTAAATGAGGAAGGGGAGGAGACTTTGGCTCAACATGCCCCGTAGAAGAAATGTTGTACTCTGGTGTGGAATATAAAATAAATATGAAGGTAAAATGAAGGGGCTAAGATTTTAGAAGGCATCTTTACAAGCCTTTTCTTTTGAAGCTTGTTGAAGGATACAGCAGTTGCAAGTGTCAGGAAGTGTTCATTTTATTACACAATTAGGTTTTAAGATCAATATAACTTCACTGGAACTTGCAAGTGGTATGACCTAGACATGTGTGTTAGTTCTTCAACCCAGTGTTTTACAGGAGAGGAGAGGAGAGGAGAGGAGAGGAGAGGAGAGGAGAGGAGAGGAGAGGAGAGGAGAGGAGAGGAGAGGAGAGGAGAGGAGAGGAGAGGAGAGGAGAGGAGAGGAGAGGAGAGGAGAGGAGAGGAGAGGAGAGGAGAGGAGAGGAGAGGAGAGGAGAGGAGAGGAGAGGAGAGGAGAGGAGAGGAGAGGAGAGGAGAGGAGAGGAGAGGAGAGGAGAGGAGAGGAGAGGAGAGGAGAGGAGAGGAGAGGAGAGGAGAGGAGAGGAGAGGAGAGGAGAGGAGAGGAGAGGAGAGGAGAGGAGAGGAGAGGAGAGGAGAGGAGAGGAGAGGAGAGGAGAGGAGAGGAGAGGAGAGGAGAGGAGAGGAGAGGAGAGGAGAGGAGAGGAGAGGAGAGGAGAGGAGAGGAGAGGAGAGGAGAGGAGAGGAGAGGAGAGGAGAGGAGAGGAGAGGAGAGGAGAGGAGAGGAGAGGAGAGGAGAGGAGAGGAGAGGAGAGGAGAGGAGAGGAGAGGAGAGGAGAGGAGAGGAGAGGAGAGGAGAGGAGAGGAGAGGAGAGGAGAGGAGAGGAGAGGAGAGGAGAGGAGAGGAGAGGAGAGGAGAGGAGAGGAGAGGAGAGGAGAGGAGAGGAGAGGAGAGGAGAGGATGAATTTAATTAAACTGAAATTCCTTTTTTTTTTTTCAGAAGATATTCATTTTTACTTTTGATGCGAAGAATTATTTTCATCTAGATTGGATTTTGAGAGGAAATACAATCCCATCCCAGAAGATAAAATGGCCCCCTGGTGGAGGGAACCAAGGGAACCAAGTTAGGAGAGGAGACTGGAAACTCTCACACACTAGGTGAAATTCCAAACAGTGCACTGCCATCTGATCTTCATCCTTCTGTCCTCCACTGTGGTTATCCTTAATGGGAGATGGTGAGAGGCTTTTATTTACTGGGAGTCTTAGACATATCAAAGCTTTTTGAAAACTCTTCTCTTAGCGTGTCACCTGTCATAGAAAACTCTAGCTCACTTACATTCTGCTCCTTGAATTTTTATCCTCTCAGTATTTCATGTCATACCTCAGAGACCTACCATTATTTCTCACGTTAAAAGCTTTTTCAACATATATCAGAAAATTGTTTCATTTTCCTCCAGCTTCTTTACTCTGTTCCAGAAGCTTTCACAAAACTCCAACTAATCTGTGTAGATGGTTTGTACGTGCAAATACTACTATACGCATTTTGTATATATATATGTTTATATATATATATGTGACATACAAAAGTCATGCTCTCTCATGTTCATCCATGGATAGGCGTCGTAGTCTCTAATGAAATACATTATTGCTTCTTGCTTGTTCTGATAATATTACTATGTTGTTCCACTACAGGTGAAAAGGAGTTGGTGAAAATTCCCAGATGTCCTTCTACTGGAAGCATAGTAACTCTCTGATATTTATATGTAGCCAGTGACATCTGAGAACAGAATATAACAAAAAATCTAATACTGATCACATAAAAAATAAAAGGAGAGGGGAGAGAGATCCTTTATGAAAATTAATTTAGTTCTTAGAATTAAATCCTTTGCATGGCTAGCAAACATAAGAACCATGGAGAGCTTTTCCTTCCCTGGCTCTCAGTTGAATTTCATATAGCATTTTGTTAGCCCTATAAAAATTACTCCAATGTGGAAACACTCTTTGCAAATGATAAATCATGTGACATAGATGAAAATATAACAAAGTTGAATTGAGATACATCTCTGTAGAAATAGCCAGCTCTAAAAATTATTTGAAATCCTTGGGTAAACGACCTTAGAATAGACCAAATATCTCAAAGACAATGAGAAGCAAAGTACTACTTCCTGCTTCTGAAATTTTGGTGATTTTTCCCAAAATTATTACATTAGAATGTGAAACTTGATAATGTGTTATTTATTGAATTTTAGGTTTTGATCAAGATCTATTTGTGGTAATCAAGTGTGGTAAAATAAATGAAACTGTAAACCAATTCTATCTTGGAAATGTAATTTCACTAAATATCAGTAGGACTAGTTACTGGAAAATTAGAAACTAGTTACACTTTCAAAACAAGGTTAGGGATGAGACTGCCTTATTTAATCAGGAATGAATTGAATATTTCTTCTTTTTTTTCTTAGTTTTCAGGGCTTTGGACATTTTATTTTAATCTGACAAATCTTCTTGGCTCTTACAAAGATGTTTTATGAAGAAAATCTCAAGTCATTGTCCAAGAAAACCAGTCCAAGATTATACTACCATCTGTGGGCAGCTTGGAAGCACACAGACATTAATCTATCTACTGGTCATGCCTGAGTTTTACTGACGAAAAAGCTTTTTTTTATTAAAAATGCCACTTTCTGATCCATAGTGCTCAGGAGGGCTTAAGCCATAATGTGACATCTGTTGGCTCAACCAATTATGCATAAGGCATTTTTGATGCAATGGTTTTCTTGGAACATGCCAAAATCATTGAAACTTTAATTGGAAAAAATTTCACAGATCCAGGTTTTAATTTCCAGAGAGAGAGATAAGAAGAAAAGAACCAAGTTCATTCATTTCCAACGAGTCAATAGTTAAGACATCCATCTGCTGTGAGAAGCCAGAATCAAATGCTTGCTCTACCTTCTTCACTTACTCACATGAATCTTCTGAAAGGGAAGCCTTAGTGTTGATATTGGAGGAAAAAAATGTAGTTATTTTGCAATATACAGCAGATATAAAGGAAATCACTTGAAAAACAGGAGCACACAGAGTCAAACCTTTAGGTCACAAGCACCCTAAGAAACACATTAGAGCCATGAAGGTCAATATCATTTTTTATGGTCTCCTTAACTGGCTCTATAGACCAACTAATCTGAAACCAGATAAAATTAACAGTTCTTGTTCTAAAGTCCTGAACTGACAGCAGTTGCACCTGCATTAGTGTGGTTTGATGGGAATATTTGTGTAATCTCTACCTTAGCTAGTACCATGGTCACTTTTCCGACCACAAAAATTCATTTTTTTCTGAGGAAATGAAACACAACGTGTTCAGGAGCATACCTAATGAATTCGAACCACTAATAGGAGTTTAGTCCAAAAGCTGGGGTTAGGGTTAGCTATGGGGTTAGCAATAGGTTAGCTATTTGCTAAGTGTCTCTAGACTTAAACAACTGTTTTTTCATATCTATACAAAAACTTGTAACCGTTCATTTTCCTGTCTTTTGTAGTGTCTCCTCGTTTGTGGTGGTCCCTTTGCCTTTATGGATCTCTATATAGCATCATTTCAAGGGAATATGGGAAACAATCAGTAAAGAAATATTCATGTAATGTGCTGAATGTTACATGAGTAAGATTTGCATGAAGTTTTGCATTTCCAGCATTATCTATGTACCCAAGGCGGAGGTAAGGATGTAGTTATTCGCTATATAATTTGTTTTATCTAAGCTTTTTCTTTTACTGCAGTTTGGGCAGTTGCCTACTTTTTCATGTCTTTGTCATGAGAGATAGTTGGATGTCTTTTTTTGTGATGGTGAATAAACTTCCAATGTTTGTGATGTTCATGTGATTCTTAGTCCCATTGGAGGATGAAGTTTGCTTTGGTAAAATGAGATTCTAGCAAAAAGAGCTATTAATAAGTGTAACTTCTTATCCATAGCAAACTATTTTGTGTACTTGCAGCATAGGGAATTCTTCAAATGGTTTTCTTTTATGAATAATTGTAAATTTAATGTTGGCATCAATAACTTCTTTAAGTGCTTCATCCTATATCTCAGTTACGCAGTTAGCACAGCTCATCTTTGATGAAACTTGTGCATAATTTTATTTTTATTTGATGTGAATGCAAGAGGAACGGAAGTGCTAGAATTGTTCAAATTAGCTGCCTCTTAGATGATTGTCGGGAAAAGGAATTCATTACACATTGGTCAATGAGACTGTAAAACACAAGGGAATCAACATATTTTAGTTCTAGTCTTAGATGGCAAAACAGATTCAGAAAAACAGAAGCACAAAACAAGTACTGAAGTATTGTCAAAAATGAATTGTCAGATCGAGACAAGAAGGATTTTCCTGAAAACAGCTTTCTTCTAGAGTTTATGGGTTTTATGTAGACAGTTCCAACTGTGACTGAACTGTTAATTGAACCTGTGACATTATCTGGTCAAGAAGCATCTGTACTTAGTAATTAGAATTCTCTTAAGATATGGCACAGGGAAGTACAGCTGTAGCTTGACCTGTATCGAAGTCACTCTTTATAACAGTTATCCTCTAAAAATAAAGTGCCTGTACATGATACTATTCCAATTGCTTGAAGCCTATGGAAAGGTATTACTGCTAAGTTATTAAGCATCCCTCACACCCCAATATGGCAAACTGCCTTGAGACAGCTTTTGCAGAGGGTAATGCCTCTCTTTTCACCAAACAATTCAGGACTGTCAATTCAATACAAGCCAGAAAACTATCCCTTTCATCAGAAGTTTAACTGAATAATTGAGAAGAAGAAGAAATTTTTTTTCTTGTGTTTTAGTAAAAGTGGTTCTTTGTAACTTGCTTTAGCACTCACCTTTTCTGTGTATAATATGATCTCCAGTTATAGAGATTTGGAGTACAATAATCAGGAAGTCATAGAATAATTGTGTTTAGAAGAGACCTTTAGAGATTGTTTAGTTAGAGCTTCCTGCATAAAATAAAACCATCTAAAGCAGGTTACCCAGGGTCATGTGTGTAGCTGGGTTTTGAATAACTCCAAGGACAGAGATTCCACAGCCACCCTGGATAACCTGTTTCAGTGTTTGACTGCCCTCACAGTTAAAAATAAATAAAATTTGAATAGAAAGCTGTGTATTTCCATTTGTGCCTGCTGTATCTTTTCCTGTTACTGCACACCACTGAGATCCTGTCTCTGTCTTTACATTCTCCTGTCAGATACTTATGCATGCTGTTGAGCTTTCACTTCCCTGAGCTCAGTAGTCCCAGATCTCAACCAGCACTCCTCTGAAATGTTTCAGTCTCTTAATTATCTTCATGGTCCTTCACTAGACTCACTCCAGAACCTCATCTGTCTCTCCTATCCCAGTTCCTGACTGATACCATCACCTCCCTTGTTCTGTTGGCACAGATCTAATGCAGCCCAGGAATTTGTTGGCTTTCTTTGTCTCCAGGGCATGCTGTTGCCTCATATTAAACTTGCTGTCTACCAGGGCTCGAAGTTCCTTTTCTGCAAATTTGCTCTCCAGGTGGTAGGCCTCCAGAGATTTCTGGTGCATTGAATTATTTCTCACCAGGTGTAGAACCTGATAATTTGCTGGACTTAATGATATTCCTGTTGAGTTGTTTCTCCAACCTGTCAAGGTCCCTCCAGATAGCAGCACTTCCCACCACTTCTCACTGTTTGTATAGTCTGCATACTTGCTACATACTCTGTTCATCATCCAGATCATTAATGAGGATATTAAACAGTGTTGGCCCCAGTACTGACACCTGTGGTACCTTTCAGCTGGAGTTCACACCACTAATCAGAACTCTTTGAGCCTGGCAGTTCTGCCCAGTATTTTCAATGCACCTGAACTGAATCCCCTTTTGCTGTGAGTAAATTGTGACAGATTTAGGCATTCCCATGCTAGGTCTTACTAGTAACGACTGAGGTACTAAGGACCTCAATTTTTCCCATGCTCCATGTCATCTGTCCCCTGACACATTCAGCATTGGGCCCACACTTTCCTTAGTTTTATTTTCATTAGAAATTTAGAAATCTTTCTTACTGTTTATGTCCCTTGCCAGGCTCATCTTCAGGTGAGCACTGTTTACCTAATTACACCCCTACGTGCCCAAACACTGTCTTTATATTCCCCCTCAATTTTAAGTTTTGTGAGAAGCTCTTTCTTAATCCCTGCGGTTCTTCTGCTACTTTGACTCAATTTTTCACGCTTTAGGATGGACTGTTGTGCCTTATAAGGCAGATCTTCAAAATCAGCTAGCTTCCCTAGACCTGACATTTCTCATCTTCAGTATTCCATGAGATTCCTTCCATCAGGTCTCTGCACAGGGCAACATCTGCTTTCCAGAAATCCATTCCCCTGATCCTTTCTTTTGCTTCATTCCCTCCTTTCATGATTCTGATCTCCATGCTCTCATGGTTACCACAGCAAAGACTGCCCCTGACCTTCTCATCACCAAACAATTCTTCCTTGTTTGCAGATATGAGGTACAGCAGAGCAAGTACCTGAATGGCTCCTCCATGACCCCTGTCAGGTAATATTTAAGAGAAGAGAACAATAAAGGACCTTTTATGTACGAACTAAGCCATTGAGAATCCCAGCTAATTTAGTTGTCTTGAGCAGAGGTACAGTGTGATAAAAGTTGTTAATGACTTATTCAGGTTCATCAGGTATAAATAGAAGGCAGACTTTTTACTCCACCTCTCAGGGCTGCGTTTTATTTTTAGTTGCACATTGGAAAATATTATTTACATGGAAAATCTATAGTATTAAGTGATATTCATTTTTATTTTTGTGGTAATCTGAGTATCCACAGTTGAGCTTATAGTTGTCAATATCTTTACTGAGCAGGAAAGCATTGTCAGAAAAGTGCAAGGCAAGCAACTACAGAACAAAATAGGTACACTTTTAGAATACTTAAAAGATAAGATTCTCCTGAAAATGATTATTTTTTCTTTTGTCTTGCTTGATTCCTGTTCCTCCTGCCCAGTACATAGAAGGGAAGCTGGAGCTTTTGGGGCTTCAGGGAAGAGTTTAATGAGTAAATGTCCTCTGTTCTACGTTATATAAATCTTATCATAAAAAAAAAAGTTATTAATGTTGATGAGCTATAGATTTGAAGTATTTCCCTCCACTCACATATGCCTTGAAAAATAAGATAAAAGACAAAATAACCTCCAGCTGAAGTTAATAAAACCATCCTCTTGCATTCTGGATAAAATATAAGGGCAAGACTTTGAACAGCTCGAGTCTAAGACATGCTCCAAAATTTAGACAGTCTTGATTTTTTTTCTTTAAGCACTGAATTCTCAGCATTTCTTAAGAGGATGGAAATTTCTGAGGGCTGATATGTTTCAAAAATTGAGTCTTTTCAAATATATTCAACATCTTCAGAAGTAAATGAAAGACTGATTTGAATAGTGGTCCTGAGGTCTCTTTCTGCATCAGATGAAATGTGGGCACGTCCTTTGCATAAGGTCACTCACCTAAGTCCTTTGTGAGATGGTGTGAGATGGAGATTAAAGTTTGTGGGAAAAGAAATGAAGGAGAGACATCTTTATTCATCTTGGTATCCTTTTCCCCACCTGTGTTACATAGGGAATTTTTTCTTCAATCTCTAATGATTTGATTAAACATTTTTAAGTGATGCACTACATTTCTACTTACCCTTGAGTCTTTGAGTGGTCATACAAGAAACTTTTGAAACTTTTTTGCTTCCTACATTCTGTACAAGGCTTATGCCAGCACTTAGCACAATATTAGTACTATATCTGTGTGCATATGTTTTTTCCTAATTCATCAGTATATTTGATATTTCCAGATATTTACATAACTCTGAAACATTTATAAAAAGCAAAGCATTTTAGAACATCTTTACTAAAGTTATACTGTTGCAAAGCCCTGAAGATTTAGTGGCTATTGCCAAACGAGGGCAACAGACATGCAGATGTAACCTATGCTGGACAGGTATCTTTGCACTGTCACAGTTTATCATTGTGGTAAACTCGAAGGGAATTCCTATGAAAGTGTGAAATGCTAGGGCAACATGCCAAGAAGAATCATTTTCCCAGCTGCAGAAGTCCACAGATAATGATAGATGGTATGTCACACAATTGTATACATACAAAGAGAAAGTCAAAACTACAGCAAAGATTTTTAAGCCGCCATGTAAGGCTAAAATAGAAGGAATTTTATGGCCAGCATCCTGTCGAGTCTGTGACACTGGGGCCCATACAATGTTTGTTCAATGGGATACTTCCTCCCAGTGAAATATTATATTGGCTTTGTGATTCTTTGCAACACTTGATAACATACTGGCTGCACAGGTAGGCTGAGCCAGTATAATTCATATGGTGTAAGATTCTCACTCTTTTTGTCTTCCTAGTTTGCAAGCAATGAATGAACTCTGGATTTCCAAACGTGGTAGTGCATTACATTTTCTGTCAACTGCATGTTTATACTTTCAGGAATTTATGAAATGTACTGCCACTTTTTTAGGTGGTATTTATGTAGCACATTAGGAAAGAGAGGCATTGTGCTTTCTTATGGAAAGATTACTTTTCCATTGATATGTCCCTCAGCAAGTATAAGAAGGATTTGTGGATGTGCATGGAACAAGGCAAACCTATAACAAATGTGACTTCAGCCAGTTCCATTGCCATAGTCCTAGCAAAATTACTCATTCTCAGATAAATCTTTAATTGGTTCCCCTCTTAATTCTATTTCTGGACCCCAGAGTCCTTTCTAAAAAGCCTCTATGGAATATTTTTCTTCTTTCTTAATTAATTATCTGCAATGTAAATTAATGCACAATAGCTTTTTTTTTAAGTCAAGAGTAAAGTATTTTCACTGTAAATTAAGATTCTTCCATCAACAATTTTACTGCAGTTAAGTGACATATTTTCTATTCCAAAGCTCCAGAATTTCCTCCGTGATGTTGCTCTGCAGCAGTAAAGAAAGAAACCACTGCTTCACAATGCTAAGCACTCCAGTGGGAAACACAAACAGAGTGCATAAAGCAAAGCATTCATTTCATGAGATTTTATTAAAAGGTTTCACCTCTAAATTGAGCTGTCATACACTGTTGGGAAACTTTTTACCACAGTTTATTTTAACTATGTAAAAAACATTAAAGGAATGAAAATTCTGCAGTTTTTAATATAAAAGACGTGACCTCTTACACACTACCAGCAAGCTATAGTGCATTTAATCAAATTGGTTGGAAAGTAAAATCATGCCGAATGTGAGGATTTTTTATTTTTTTCTCCCCCCTTCAATTCTTAGAAATGACCCCAACCTTGTTAACATGCTGCAGATTTCTGTGTATCTCTGCAGCACGCTCTTTGGAGTTCACTCAGAGAAAACTACAGCGCATGATTAAAAGATATCCTCTAGATGAGAAGGACGTTCAGTAATTTATAAATCATTCATTTGTGACATAGCTTTATACAGCTTTTCAAGGAATTGCATTAACTGCTTTTGCAGTTTCCTCAAATGTTGCTTTCAGTAGACAGTGTCATAGGTCATTACCAGTTTTTCCCTTATGTAAGCAATTCCAACTTTCTATTAAAAATACTAATTTCCACCCTACTACAGTATCTTTTGAAGTAGCATGTATATTAAAAAAATAGTCACAAGTTGCTTTGAAATATTAAAAGAATATATTTAAGTGAAGGGCTTTCAGGCAGGTTGTTTTTCTGTATTCCTGATGACAGAAAGATTTTAGCCTACAAAGTCAATAGTAAATTTTATTAAAGTCATTATTTTCCTGTTACAGGGCTTGTGCTTTAAATAAACTATAGCTGACAATGCTGTCTTACATAGTGTCATGCTGTAAAACAGCCTTTCTTTATTACCACAGGGACAACTCATTTAGAACTTTGAAAGTGTTTTCACACTGGAGTTGCTCATTTGTGGTGCTGGCCGATGGCTGTTCTTGACAAATACCCTTTATAGCTGCAACTTTCTCGCTCACTTTTTTTTCTTTTACTCCCTCTTAGTAGCTTCAAAAGAAAAAAAACCAAAACCTTCCGATCCCAATTTTTTTTTCTCCTAGAGTTGAATATTCCACTCCCATCATACAAAACTTATTTCAATTTTTTCATATTAATTTTGTTATGACAGCTTGAGAAGTTTTACTGTAACCCAAATTTTTCTCAGTTATTCTTGTGCAAGAATACAGCAACTTCAAGTAAATAAAAAGGGGCCATTACTGTTATTCTAAAATCATTTAACTGTTAGTACAAGCTTGGGCACTTGCCTAAGATTGTGGCTTCATTTTTAAATAGTTGCTTTGACAAAAAAGCCAGCACAATAAATTGCTGCTCTCTCCCTTCCCCCCATACACACTACTTCCCTGCTACAGGTCCCTTTGCGCAATGAGATTGATACAGCTGTTTTCTGGATCTTTATTTTTTTGTACAATTTCTTCTGTAAGCTCATACCACTCTAGCATATTGATTGATGATCTGTTCGTATTAGCCATGATACACCTACAGCTTAAGATGGGGTTTGATAAACCAGGAGATAGAAATAGGCCACTGGAACAGGACTGGAACTTTGAATGGTTTTGCTGCTCCTGCAGATGGTTTTCTGACCCTGCAGGCATGGGTGTAGAGCCTTTCTCATTTAGGATGATGTGCTGGTGCAGTGAGACATCAGACTCCCCTTGTGGCAGGCAGGCCAGCTGATGAGCAAGAGCACTGGTTACCAACCCTAAGCCCTAATAAATGATACGGATAAAGATAGGAATAGATAGTGTAAGCTCTAAAATGTCTTCTGACATTGTTTCATGCTTTCACCCCATGTCAAGTCCTTCTTTATAAGGCTTCCTCAGTAAGAGTAGGGTTTGGTTCTCTGTATCAGATATAGCTGCCTACTGTTCATACAAAATCTCTGTTTTTAGCCCATGAGAAAGGATGCCTCACTTAGCTACAGGCCCTCATCACAGAGCCACCCTTCCTGCTTCCAAAACTTTTGTCAGCTGTTTTTACCATGTAAACAGGACTATAGCCAGGCCAATTTTGTAAATTGTCCAGATGAATGAGTTATATAACCACATGTTGCTTGAATAACAGATGGATAGTTCAATCTCTGCATTTTGCTCTTCTAAATGTATTTCTATGAATTATACTGTTTGTCTTGATATCTGGAAAATGGATGTTCTCTCTTTGTACCTGTGCTAGAACAGTAATGTTAGAGTCATATGAGTGTAAAGTTGGAAAAGACCTCAGGAGATGATCCAACCATTTCTTCTTCACAGACAGGGAATAACTAAGCTTAGTGTAGACACCCAGATAGAAAGCTTTTTCTTCCACTGCCTTTCCAAAGTCATCTTTGAAGCAAATTAAACCATTAGTTCCTTGTTTCCTTTTCCCTGTTTTGAGCTCTAGGGAAGAAGTGAGTGCTGCTTCTTTATAGCGACTTTTTTATGAATCGAAGATGGGCTTACCACTTTCTAATTTCCAAACTCCCAAGTGCTGCAAGATTCTTTTACAAGTAAGAGTTTCTCACAGCTCAGTATTTGCTACAAGCCACTCATTCTCCTTTTTCCTCAGTACACCACAAATGCCCATGTGTTCTCTATCACAAAGCACTTAAAAAGCACGTACCAGAGAACAAGCAAAAAGAAGTCTGGTAGACTTCCATTGACTTAGTACGTTAACACTTACTACAACACACTCCAGCAAGGACAAAGATTGTTGCAAAGGAGTCAGTGCGATCATATAGCCCCAAGCGGGAGGAAACTGTGAATCAGAAAGAGTGGATAGGGCAGCAATCTGTTGCTCAAAGACCTGCAGCCTTGGAGAGCCATTTCATGCTGAAGTTTTTCTGTCATATCTGAAGGCTTCTGCTGAGAAAGCCGTTCCTTTTCTCCCCGTCCTGCATTGCTGTGTTCCCATCTTTTTAGTTAAAACTGGATCAGAGAGTCTTGGAACTTAATGACATGTTGTCCAATGGGCTAGTTTTCCTTCAGTAACCAGGTCAGTAACCCACTCAGCCTTCTAAACACTGGATGAGATGCCACTGAAACAGAAGGAGCATGGGACTGTTTTGGCAGTAGTCATAGCTGATAAAGATTAAATATCAAACAAAACAGGACCAAACTCTTCTTCTTGTATTTGCTTTGTTTTGTTCCAGTCTAACTGTATCTGTCTGAGTGTGATGCCCAAAACTGAGTCTATTACTCCATGAGAAGTCTTTTCAATACAAAGTAAGAACACACTTTGAGTAATAATTTTGAGAATGTGATTTGCTTTTTCCCTTTTGTGGAGATCATACTATTAATACATAGGATAAAATACGCTAAATCATAAATATCCTGATTTTGCCTGGGATAGATTTAGCTTTCTTCCATATGGTGCTGTCTTTTGGATTTAAGATGAAAATAATGACACCACACTAATGTTTTAGGTGTTTCTGAGCAGTACTTGTACAGGGGCAAAGACTTTCAGGGCATGACAGTGAACACTTGAGCTGAGAAGGAACAGAATCAGAGCAGCTGATCCAAACTGGGATATCCCATGCCATACAGTGTCATGCTGAACAGTAAAAATAGGGGCGATGACTGAGGAGGCATTACACCACTTGAAGACTGGCTGGTGGTGAGCATCATTTGCTTTGGTGTTTTGTTTTTTTCCCCCTTACTAAATTGTCTTTATCTTAACCCACAAGTTCTTGCAGTCTACAATTTTCTCCCTATCTCGGTCTCACTACAGGACGGAGGAGAGAAGAGTGAGTGGAAGGCTATGTGGTGCTTAGCTGTCTGATGGCTTTAACTGTAGCACATAATTACAAATGAGAAGCACTCAAGTAAAACTCACAAAAGAAGGAAGAGAAGGTTGAATGTATCTTGAATCCTTTTCTACAAATATACCCCCTGGAGCGTGACCGCACTGCTCACTTTTTCCTTTCAAGAGGTTATCTTAGTTGTTCTTAGTATACTTCTAGGACATGTTCCAAACAGAGGGGCTATAAATCTACCACTTGGCATTTTGGGCTTTAGGTAAAATACGCTTCTGGTGCTCTGATGACATCCCAAAGCTTGTGATTCTTGACAGAATATGTGAATTTGTAAGCGCCCAATGAGAAGGTCATGTGTAGACTCTGAATCTATGCACTGTACTCATGATTTATAGTAAATAGTCTCTGTTTAGGTCACCTATGGTTAATTTGATGCTTGTTTAGTGGACTTATTTTGTATGACAGTATTTAAACACATATCAGTATCTTTAAGTCTCAGAGTTTCGTAAGTCTAGAAAAGCAGTAATACTCCTTAAACGATATTTCAAGAATCTACGTTAGTAACTTTTAAGTGTTTGTTTGTGTTACCATGATGCATTTGTTCTCCTGGACTTCAGAAGATATTTTTCCCAGTTGAACTGTAGATTTCAGAAGATTAAAATACTCATGAGAGTTAGCAGTCTGCTGCTATCCTACCTGCAGAACTGCCCAATGATTATTGCTAAGACAAAAGACATATAGGTACTGTTTCAAAATCTGACTTAATTGTTTGGGTATACAACATAAGTGCTATATAGCATGGTATATTAGTTTCATAACTAGTTCTTATGAAGTCTCCCTTCTAGCAATTGAGCTTCTTTTTCCTTCTCACACGGCAGTGTCCCACATGCCTCATGCAACTAATGTAGATTCTATCAAAAAGCATGATTTGTGATGTTTGTGTGTTACTGTTTATTTAAAAGTGTTAAAACCACCTTTTCTTATCAACAGGAAACTTTCAAGATATTTAAAAGCATGCCTTTAAACCTTCTGGCAGCAATAAAGCAAAAATGGCAGGTGGCTGTATGAAAGAAGCAGGATATGTTTATACTGTAACTAACCATCAGGGGAAAAAAATTATACTTTATACAGTGGCTTGAGTCTCATATCTGTTATAAAGGTGCCAATCCAGAGTAATACTCTGCTAACACTAGTGCTTAAAAAAGAAAAAGCTTTATCTCAATGTATGAATATAATATTGGAAATATTTTATCAAAAGCAAAACAAAAATACAACAAGTCTGTATTGAAATTGCTCGGGTACAGAAAGACAACAGTCTGGTTTTCCCATCTTCTTGCTGAACCAGGCTCGAGCATGCCTTTATTTGGTTGTCAGTGTGCCTCAAGGAGTACATAAGAGATTGAAGCATTTGCATTTCTCAATCTGTAGAGCGGGAACCAATCAAGTCTATAACAATATTTAGGTGCATCTTTACTGTTTGGATACACTAGCATTTTGCTTGGTACTGCCTACTGTTTTAGCAGTGATTATAGTATGAAGATAAAGTCAAAGAATAAGGGCCTTCTCCTAATCATATGTTATGCAAACCAAGACCTGATTCAATCACTAAAATTCCAACAACACTCATATTGCTGCCACTTTACTACCAGTGCTGAAAAATTTTTTGGAGAAATTAAATGACACCAGCACAAAAAGCTATGGAAACTATCTCCATCAGGAATAAAAAGATAGTAGTACAATCTTGCAAGTTATAGTTTTATAGACCTAGCAGCTTGAAGTAGAAATCCTTAGAAAGTGTTTTTACAGAGCTGTCCATGGAGTTGTAATCCTTTGTAATTAGAGGCATACAATGCCAATAGGATGGGAAAGGAAAGGCTATTCATTCTTCCATTGAAAATAAGTGCTGAATTCCTCTTTCAGATTAAAAAAAAAAAAAAAAAGAGAATTAAAAAAAAAGTTACAGCTGTATTTTCTCCACCTGTTTGGTCCCTACCAGTTTTCTCAGATCGTGCACTAGTGGAACCTCAAAAATATGTTAAAACAGCAGATATCTTGGTGAAGTAAATCCCATACCTATAGATCAGAAGCATTTACTATGATGTGCAGACCAGAAACATTTGTAAGCGTAGTGGACAAGATATGGCTTTTTGCAATGATTTTTGCTTCTGCACATCCTGGGAGAC
The DNA here is from genome assembly GCF_038088225.1 of Cyrtonyx montezumae. Taxonomy (NCBI): domain Eukaryota; kingdom Metazoa; phylum Chordata; class Aves; order Galliformes; family Odontophoridae; genus Cyrtonyx; species Cyrtonyx montezumae. The sequence goes on along the minus strand of NW_027072034.1, from coordinate 99,216,062 downwards.
TTGCAAACTAAGTCCTTGCTGCTGTTTCCTGCATTTATTCTCCACTGTGCTTAAGTGGAATAAGAGCTTATGGGAACCTAGACTTATGTGGTCTCTGATTTGCCAAAGTATTTGAATCACAAAGAATTAAAATGCCTGAGTACCAGCAATATTTGAGAATTGTTTCTTTTATTATTGTAGCTTGCTGTGGGAAATTGAGAGGTATCATACCTGCTTCAATGCCAAAGGCCTCTTGTGTTACAAAGTGATTGTTCTTTGTTAAAAAAAATAAAATAAAAGTGACCCAAAGACTCAGAAGGCAGCAGTTTAACAAGCTACATTACTTCCACTGTTTTCCTTCCCCTCTTTTCCATCTAATAGACTCATTGGTGCTAGTGACCAGAGTGACACTGGAGGCAGCAGGCAATGACACATTACAGGAATTCCTCTAACTGACTTTTATCCAGTGACATTGAGCGCAAGCACAGGCTGAATTGTGCAAGGTAGCTCTAACTTCCTTTCTCTGATTTCAATCTTTCCAGGGGGTCAACTGCTTATGAAGAATATCCATTATTTATACCTTTCAAGAGAATTACATCAGCAGGAACATATGTATTCATGTAATAAAGCTGAAAACTACCATGCAAATCCAGACTGCTTTAAATATGTATGTGAAATACAGTATGCCAAGTCCTGTTCTGACTTGTGCCTCTGTTACACCGTTGTCTTCAGTAGAAACATGCTGACAGAAAGTCAGTGAATTTTTCTTGGAGGGTCTAGGTTGTGCTTGATTCCACTCTTGTTGGAGTACAAATATACACCCACATGTGATGGGTAAGCTCAGGACTGCACACACCCATTTATCTTCTGGTGTCAGCAATGATGCATGGTGACATGTTGTTTTCCTGGCAATGGCTTAAATGTCAGTGACCATGTATTATGTACAAGCAGAGGGCAATCTGCATCATTCCAGGTGATGAAGTGTGTTTCTCACAAGGGCTGCTTTCACACATCGCAGCAATGTAGACCCTGCCTTCTGATCAACATCTTGTTCTTGACTACCGAAATCAAATTTACATCTCCAGAAGCAATGGAAGCTTATATATTGTTTCATTCTGCCCTCTCACTCTGAACTATGACATGACTTATTCTGAGCAACTACATTTCTTTCGGCTAAATTAATCAATGGCCCTTTTAAGGCAGGTCCATTTCTTTTTTCATAGAAGAAACCGCATCACATTACCTACCAGACAGCTTCAAATCTTTCATATTGTAGGCAGCTCAGAGAGAGACTAGTCAAAAAGAAAACCAGAATCAATACACTAGGCCAATTCAATCTGGATTTCAGGTCAACACTTGGAGAGAGAAAAGGTAATTTTGAGATGGATGTCCAGTGATATGAAGTTTCTGGGCTAAGGCAGACTTTTAAGGTCAGTCTGTCTGCAGCTATTGGCCCAGGGATGCTATGGACAGCAGTTTGCAGAAAGCCTGGGGATTCACCCTAACTGTCTTAAGCCCTGTCTAAGAACACATCTAAGCCTCCAAATTAAGATGTATCTAAGATGTTCTCCAAAGATCAATTATAGTTGCACCCTTACCAGTGTCCAGTCTGGAGGAGGAAGTTAAAAATGCTAGCAGACTGATGCATATCAAGCAAATGAGAAAAACACTTTTGTGTTCCAGAACATAAGGGAATGTTAGGACAGTGAAAGCATAAGTGAGAATGATTAGACCTGCTTCTGAAACAGCCTTTCCCATATAGGCTAGATAAAAAGATGAATTTCTGGTAAATGATAATTTTGGTTTAATTTCAATCCTAGGTAGAAATTTATAGCCACTTTTAAACAATTATCTGAGTGCCACAAACCAAAATATATGTTTTCCTCCTAACGTACATATAAGGCTCTTTCTTAAGTTTGGGCAAAATTTTACCACTTGAAAGCCTGTAATCTGAAACACAGCCTGAAATATTATCAGTATCCATGAATTATAATAAAGATGAACTTCAACTCTGCTTGTTCAAGCACAGTTCAACCAATTCATATTGAATCCTAAAATATGATTGTTTCAGATAAAATTTATTTAATTCTTTCAACTAAAATTTGGCTTCATATGTGCAGTAAACAAACTGAATATCTCTATCAACAAGATTTACTGAACAAGAAATCTGTCAGAATAAGCCATCTGAGAATTAAAACAGACATCAGACTAAATATATAGATGAAAGACTTCCACAGCTTTATATATACAATGGACTCAGAAGTCAGTTTTTCAAAACACCTGTAAAAGCACCTAATGTGTAAATTTGCACTGATAGCCCTATGCATGAAAAATATGATCACTTTGTCTTATGGCATTATACTGGAGCTTTTATTGCACATTTGGAATGAAAGTCTAAGTGCAAATCTTTCATCAAAGGAATTTTAATGAGAATTTCCACATACCTTCTACAACCGGATGGAAACCTTTTCGTTTATCTTCACATAAGAGATGGTACTATATTTATGTTACTGATTCTCCACTCTTAAAAATTGTCATCCTATTTTCGTCTTTCATTCTAACATGATCTTTTGGCAGTCTTGCTACTTTAAAATTCGGATAGTGAAGTAGGGTTGTTTGGCGTCTTCCTTCCCATTTTTGGTCCCAACAGATAATACTGCCATCTTGCTGTTAGCCACATCTTGCTGACTCTGCCTTCTATATTTTTCTTTGGCCTTTCAAAGTGAAACTTTGTATTGCCATCCATGCCTCTGTAATACTGAGGCCAGACACATGCCTTGTTTCACCTTTGAGATTCACATTCCCCATAGTCTGCTCTCATGACTCAACATTTAGACTAATCTCCTCTGGCCATCTTGAAGCCAGACAGCAGCCCGTTTCCAAGAAATACTCAGCATACCTCTGGCTAACATAGGTCTTCTAACTTCTAATTTTGACTTTGTTACAACATACGTAGATCCTCTTCTAGATCCCACTTTCTTATGTTTTATTTAACTTGTTCTTATAGTACCTGCTCCTTCCTGCCTCCTGTTCTTCCCTTTTTGTCATAATTTTACTACTATTTGTAAGGCCAATCTCAGTAGTCAAGGGCTGTAGAACCTCTCGTATTTTCTACATATTATGTTCACAGAACAGCTTAGGTTAGGAAGAGCCTCTGGAGGTCACCTCATCCAACCTCTGTTGGAGTATGACCACCTCCAAGCACTTTCTGAAGACCTCCGAAGAAGAGGCTCCTTAGGCAACCTGTGCCAGTGCTCCATCACCTGAACAGCAAAGTGCTTCCAGATGTTTAGATAGAACCTCTTGTTTTGCAGTTTGTACCCAATGCCTCTTGTGCCAGCACTGGGTATAAGAAGAGCCTGGCTCCATTCTCTCTCTTACTTCCTCCCTTCAGGTATTAATAGACATTGATAAAAACCTGCCTGAGACTCCTGTTTTCCTCACTGAGCTGTCCCAACTCTCTTAGTCTCTCCTCATAGGAGATGTGCTCAAGTTATTTCATCATCCTGGTGGACCTCCATTGGACTCTTCCTAATATGACTGATGTACTGGGGCATCCAAAAGTGAACATAAGACTGTAGAAATAATCTCACTAATAAATGAGGAGAAGGATGATCTCTCTTGACCTGCTGGTGATACTTTGTCTAATACAACCTAGAATACCATTAGACTTAACAGCAAGGGAACATTGTTGACACATGCTGTATGTACTCAATGCAAACAGAAACACTCAGTGCACAGCAGCATAGCTTGCAGATTAAGAAAAGTGATTCTACTCTTCTGCTCCACCCTCACAAGGCCCCATCTAGTCTGCTGCACCCAACTCTTGGGCCCCCAGCTTAAGAAAAGTACACATCTATAGTGGCAGGTCCAGAGGAGGCCATGAAGATGATTACAGGGCTGGAATTCACTATTCCTGTGAAGACAGGCTGAAAGAGCTGAGATTGTTCAACATCGAAGAAAAAAAGAAGGCACTGGGGAGAACTCATCACTGTCTTCCAGTGTTTAAATGGAGGTCTATGGGAAAGATGAGGAGATGCTCTTTATCAGTAAGCATAGTGACAGAACAAAGGGTAACAGTTTTAAAGTGAAAAAGGGTACGATTGGAAAAAGGATTGACAATACATATTTCACAGCATTTAACATGGCAAGGTATCAGTCTTATTTCAGCATCTCAGTCTAACTTGCTTTAACCCTAGGTGAAGAAGCCAAAAATTTAGGTGCAAAAAAATCCACCTCAGTGTTCTTACTTTCCAAAAAACTTGAATTCTCATCTTCTCTTCTGGAATCAACATTTATACATAGTCTCATATTTGTTGCACAGTGCTCAGCAGTTTCACTCATTGTAAATATAAGAAAAATGGGAATATTTTGATAAAAGTACAAGAAAATATTAAGGAATCATTAATTCACATAGATAACTTTCTAAATGACATAAGATCAAAAGGCCTGTAATCAAAGCAATGATTTGTATCGAATACTGCATACTCTTTGTATAGAAAATGACATATCTGTTGCCTATTTTAGACTAGCTTATACGTTTAAAGAAGCTACAACCCCTTAGTGAACTATCAGGGGTGGTGAGGGAAACAAGTCAAAGGAAGTATTATTGGATTATTCACTCTTCCAGGACAGAACCTGTTTGTATAATTGGAGATATGCC